>NW_008677637.1:98351-123691 GCF_000695815.1 Acanthisitta chloris | reverse complement strand
CACCATTATGTTATGGCTGAAAAGCAAGTTTTACAAGGTCTGTGTTCCAAGTTGTTTCAAAAGACCTCCTTCAAAAAACTTCCTTTCCAACTTTCTCAACTTCAGAAATAATTGATCATGAGGCAGCTGGGTGTTTTCAGACATCAGTAATTCCTATAAACTCCTGAATCTGTGCTTGCCTCCCTGCCTGTTATCTGTGAAGTGCTCCAGGCATCAAGTATTTCAACATCACCAGTGTGTCTGCTTACGGTGCATCGGAAATTACTGGTGATCGGGCTGGAAGCAGAAGGAATAGTAATCAGCAATATCAGTTCCGTTACAGTATCTTTTCTGTAATCCTGCATCCATCTTGCTTCCCCTGAAGAATTATCACTCGGATTTCTGACGGAAAGTGAGGGGAGCAGAACTCCTTCTGAGCAGTGAAGTGTGTGACTGGTGTGCATATACTAGTCCTGACTGGCAGACCATCTCCTTGTTTCTTGGTAGGTGGAGCCCTAACTTTGCTGTTGCTGGGTAGAACGGGAGAAGACTGTAACAATTACAGTGAGTAACTTTGCCGTACAGATACCAATCCAGAGCACTGTCTGGAGGACTAAATCGATCACAACACCTAAAATTCTAGCCCTACTATCACTTACAGTGTCACTGTTCTTGTTCCTTTTTTTTTTTCCAAAACCTTACTTCACACCTTTTAATTTGAATTCAGTAGAGATAGAACTTTGGCTTTAGATTGTCCTGACTGGAACTGACCTGTGATTGCCATAGATAGACCTGTTGACATTGTCTCCTTAATGCAGGTTCAACTGGACTTCTACTAGATGTGTAAAACAAACATAGTGCTGACTTGTATTTTATTTTTTACTATTGAAAGCAATTATATTTTACAGTATTCACAAGAATTGATATTTGGGTGCATTTTCACATGCATAGTGTGTATATACTGTACTTTCTGTAAAGTTGCTTTTCTTTTCCCCTTTTTCTCTGCCAAAAGGAATCAGATACAGCACCTTGCACAACTCCTAATGTTTACCAGTTCAGTCTTCAAGCACCGACTCAGCTTATGGCCAGTTTACCACCCACATTGCCTATGCCAAGTGGTAAACTCCAATCTGCGCCTACGAGAACCTTGATAATGGCCACCAGTAATCAGGTATGAGCCAACTGAACGGAGAAGCACTTTGAGCAAGCGATCGAATCGGAAGCATAGATCATTTGCGCTGTGCTGTCAGTCTGAAAACCTCTGCAGATAACCTTTATGTAGCATGTGCTGAGCTTCATGTAATCATAAAAGTACTTTATCTGCCATGTGGGGAGAAGAATGGATGGGAAAGGGTTTGGTGTTTGGGGTGCATCTCTGAGTAGAACAGATTCCACAACACAGACACGTAGGAATAAGTTGGAGTGAGTGTCAGAGGTCTGACTCTTTAAGCTGTATTTGAGACTCCTGGTGCCTAACTAGTGGGATATTTGCAGATCTTTAGGCTGTTCAGTTTCCTGTTCTTAAATTAGAAACTTCATGTAGGTGGCGTTAGCTGTAAGCTAGCGTTTGAATCTGAACAAATAGTACTGACCTTTCTAGACTTGTGTAGTTGTCTTGATTTTGAATTATTAGAACAGATCTGGTTGCACTTGTATCTTTCTGTAACAGAAAATTAATTATGGGCATGGGTAAAAGAATTTTCAGAAAGGTAATGTGTGCATAAATGTGCTGGGAAGTGAATGTATTTTGGCTAATGTATCCATTATAGTACAGGGTAAAGAAAAACCCTCAGACTGGGGTTTTTTGTTGGTAGGGTGGGGTTTTTTTTCCTTTTTTCCTTTTTTTTTTTTTTTACAACCTCAGTGCTGCTGTCTGCAGGGAAACATTCCCTCAGTCATTATTTCTAAAACCTTTAGTCAAACATGCCTCACAAGAAGTTTAGTGCAAATTGTGGGTTGCAGGTTGCCTGTGATAACGGAATAGTGAGCTGGTTTCTTTGAAACTTAGTTCTGCTCAGGTTCTTAGCGTTTTCCTTTTTCTGAGTACTTCATCAGAGTTCTTGGGAATGTAGGGCCAGGATATTTGCAGCTTAATGACCTTGCTGGTTTTATTTGATTTAGCACTTATCTTCTTGGATCTTCACTGGACACTCTCACATAAGTCCATGTCTCTGTTTCTGGGAAGCCTAGATCTGGGCCCAGCACTCCATGTGTGGTGTCACCTGTGCTCAGTAGAGGGGAAAGGATCACCTCCCTTGACTTGCCTTTTGTTTTAATCTTCTCAGATTCCTCACAACTTCCTTCCTCCTTTCCCTGTCTTCCCTTAATGCTCAGTCTTACTCAAGCAAAACCAGCTTAGTTGCATGGGAAATGTTCTGTTAATGAGGAGCTAATAGAACAATATATTGGTATTTTAGTGTTTGCAAGTGACTATTCCCTTACTAGTGTACAGTCTGAAACTTTGAATTTTTTTTGAGAATAAAAATGGAGAGCTAATTTAACTTAAACTTCATTTAAAATAAAACTTAGTCTAGATTATTCTTTCCTTAACAGCTCAGCTTTTCTGAAGAGGTATCCTGGAGCTTAATTTCTTCAAAGAAATCCAGTTTGGAGGCAGTTAGTACAGAACAAGTTGGCACTGAGTGCATTTGCCACAGTAGTGAAGAGGCAATGTGCTGTATGAATTTTGGATCTTGGTTGGAATTTTTAATCTTGGAAAACAACTGCTTTGTAGCACTTTTACTGGCTTTCTGTTACTTGGCTATCCTTTCCAATGATTGTTAGCTGTTCTTTTAGTAGTTTGTATAGTATTTCTATGTTTAAAAGGAGTAATTTTTCTGTGGCTTTTGTTTGACAAAGATGTGCCTTTCAGGGTCAGGTTAAATCGGAAGAATTTATTGCTGTCTGCAGTTCAGAAATGGATGATTGGGATTTTTTTTGCTTTGAATTTACCAGAAGCTTGTATTATGTGAAGTAGAAATGTTCTTTTTTTGATCAAGATTATAACTGAGTCAGAAGTGGGAAATTAAATCATTCTACCCAGAATACTGTGTCTCCTTTTCACTTGCAACTTTCTGGAGTGTGATTGTACTAGATTAGGTTGTTGGCTTTCCTTTTGCAGTTGAAGTAAGTTAAGACCATGCTAGTCTAGCGGAATATGCCTTTAAAATTGTAGCTCAGAGGACTCCTGTCCTGATGGGTTTGAATATATGCAAGCCTTTTTCTTAACAGCAAGTGTCTTTCATATTCAGAAAGTTTTGAAAGGGATTCATTCGTCTGCTGCTGTCTTCAGCCTCTTCCCTGGCAACTTTATCCACCTCAGTTCAGCTTGGAAAGTGGTGTCTAGGTGTTGAGCACAACCCTCAAAAGCAGGAGGTGCCAATGTCAAGAGCACTAAATGCATTCTGAACAAATTGAAGCCTTCTAGGCAAACTTACTGCCATTAAAGCTTCCTAATATTTTCTTTTCTGAAACAACTTTGATGTGATTACCACTGTTATTTACATACTGCATAATCAATTGGAGAATTTCCAGGTAATTCAGGGACTAATTAAGCTTCTGGCACAGGTAGGTCTGCATTCTTTTTGGGATCATCATCATCCTTTTTCCAAGGTAATAATTCGTTTACTCTGCTGACAAGTAGTTCAAAATTTCACTTGAGAGAGCAGAGCAGTTCATGAAGCAGTGCTGCCCACTGGAAATAAGCAGAAAAACAGATACTGACTTGAATGTCCAGATGAATGGAGGAGACAGAAACTGCTTGATGACTTCCCATGGAGAGGAAAGAACTGCTTTCCATGTTGTTACTTTAAGTAATTTCAGTTCATGCTGGATTGCTTCACTGATCACCAGTGAAGACAGAAGAAGCTTGTTTCTTAGGTCAGAAAAACTCCTTTCTTTTAGTTTTTAAGATCCTTTCTTTTTTTCCTCCCCAAAGACTTGTCTTTTCAAAAGTATCTAAACCCAGTAAGCATCAGTCCTTCTGCTGCCCTGGCTGACTTCTAGTTTGTCCAAGAAAACCTCCACTGAAGACCCTTTAGATGAGTGATGTCTGACTGGGAATGTGCTCATTGAAAAATTCATAGCAGCATGTACTGGCTCAGTTGGGAAGCACAGGAAACAACTAGGAAATGAAACCTTAATGTCAGTGCTGAAATACCACAGTCAAAACTTATAAAAGGACTTGTAGAAGTAGTTTGTTTTTCAGCTTCTTTTGTGTTTGACCAAATAAGGCCAGGCACTTAAACTTATAAACTGCTGGTTGCTATTGCTTTACAGGCACTAGTCTGGCTAAAATACTTTGCTTCACAGTTTGTTTTTATCCCGTTCAACAGTTAATGATGTTGCTTTGTCTCACTGGTAATGCTGATACTGCTAGTATCTCTGGAATGATTACTCAAAAGTTAACAGCACTGAAAAAAAAAATTGATCGGAGGCTTGAGTCAAAAGTGTATTTCTCCTAGATAAGTGCAAGCAGTTGTGTAGTCCACTTGGATGCAAGATAAGCTTGTAAAGACTTATTTTAATTCCTGTCAAGGCTGAATGCTACCAACTATTTCTGAGAAAGCAGGTGTTTTCAACTAGCCAAATGTACAAATATGTTGACCTCCCTCAGTATAGTGTAATACCTCAATTTTTAGTGTATTAACTTCAATTTAGAAATTACATGATTTGTTTCTTCAAAGGCATTTTTAAGCTGTTTAGGTATTCAAGGTTTCTTCAGTGAACCAAATGATACTTTTCTAATTTTATCTAGCATGGTCTCATTTAGGATGGAATAATTTCTCGGTATCCAGGTGTCTGCATAGCAAAGGAAGGAGGATACTACTGTCCTTTGGAAACAGTTTTGATTTTAAATGCCAGACTCCCTTCTTCTGTATAAGACAGAACATTGTTTGGTTCTTGGTTTAATACATACAAAATTAGGAAGGCAGGATAAAATTTTATTTTTTTTCCTAAAAAATGAAGAGAAAGCAGAAAAACCTCATCTGACTTTGAGGTTCAGCTGAAAAAAAGTACTCAAGATGTTTTCATCTTAGATTGTCCTATATTTATATGGACAGTCTTTATGTGGTGTTATCCTTCCATGTATAGAAACTGACCCAGCTTGACCAGGCCCTGCATCACCTAATCTGACTCTTCTAACAGAATGTTGTGGTCTCCATATAAAGATCTAGTCTAGATGTTTATAGGACTGTATGAAAGCCTCTGGCCACCTTGGTGATTGCTTTCTGGTTGCTTTTTGAGTTGCAGGAAAATCACGAAGTCTAAGTAGTAGTTTCTTAGAAAAATAAACCAACCATAAATAAGAGGGACTTACAGAAATGTAGAAGTCATACCTGCTTTTGGTTTGTGTGGTATTCCTTTATCTTCCAATGCCATTGTAATCAGATTTTTGCTCCTGAACTGAGATTGCTTTGAATATTCACATATGCATTTCCTCTATAGACTTTTTCACGTTCACATCAGCTTATCATTTGGAAAGTGGTTTGCTCACTGTGATGATAATGTGATAATTGTTTTTTGTTCCAAATAAAGTGAGAAATCTCAGTGAGATAAGATTTCTCTTTAAGGCCTGAAATTGTCAGCTTTGTGCTGAAAAAGCTATTATCTCTTGTTCTCCTTAATGACAAGTATGCAGATAACACTTCATGCCCATGTCACAACAGCAGCAAAGTTGCAGTATGAGTCCTGTCTTCTGGTAGTATTGTTAGCATTGTTTTGACTCTTGCCCCCCACTTTTAAAACTTGACTGGTGACAAGATCAAAATGGGTCTCTTTCACATGTCATTCTACTTTCTTTACTATAGCTTAGTTCAGCATTTGCTGAGATGATGGTGCTCTCTGCCAGTCACTCATTTTGGGGACTAGACCCTCTCTCTCTCAAATACTAGTTTCTTTGAGCCGCTTATACTACCAGTGCCTAACCTGTTGTGAAAGGTGAAGAGAACCAAATGCTTCCCTTTGTTACAGGCTATCACAGAGCTGCCATTCAAAATAAGGTATGAAGGATTGATATCACATGCTCCCTTGTGGCTTTAAGTTTTCCAGTCTTCTGGTGTTTGAAGATGAGAAGCATCTAAAACTTTTCTTGCTTTCGAGCTCTTTCTACTCTCAGTGTTGAATTTTTTCTTTGCTTCTCTCATAGTTGGCTCCATAAATACTGAATTCCCCCTTTAATGGGAGCAGAAATGGGTTTGGGCTCACTATTCAGTACTCAAGGTCTTGTCAGTTGTAGCTGAAAGTAGCCAGTAGGCCCCAAGAAGAGGGGAAGAGTCTTTGATATTTGCAGTGCTTTGGGCCTTATTTCCCCAGGCTGCCAGTGCTAAACAGCTTCAGGAAGAACACTGGTTTTGCTACACTTCAGCTTAGAAATCTAAACCATTTATTAATCTTACCAGGTTAAGAGTGCCCAAGTAGCTGGTACAAATATCTTGCAGAATGCAGCTAACTACTCTAAAGTAATGAGGCTAGGTTGAACCATTGGCTAATGCTTGGCTTATTGCTCATGCAGTAATGAAGTTGGTTATGTCATTGTCTATTCTTTGTCTGCAAAACAATTTATTTCATAAAGAACAAGGTTTTTTTAGTCTATTTCTGGATGTTGTTGCATACAGAAAATAGGAAAGTGAAGCTAAATCCTTGAAAGAAGAGTTCTCTATGTTGGTGGTTTTCATTTTAGGCTTGTAACAAAGGAAAAAGGGAATTTGGAAATAAGGTGAGAAATGAAAAATAATTTTGTGAAATATTTTGAGGATTTATATTAAGTTAGAAGGGGATAACTAAAATGGAATGTGTATGAGTTTGATTACAGTTTTGATCAACTGCAGACTAGATTCAATCATGGCCACTAATCCTGTAGTCTTAACAACAAACTAGTAAATGTGATCTTTCTAAACTGACTTACGCCTCTTCTAAGCTTTTCCTTTCACATTGTAGGTACTTACCAATTATTTTTGAGTGCTGTTTTAAAATTAAGAGTATGGATACTTTATTACCATTGCCAACATTTCTTTACCTTTTTCTCCCTACTTTAGAAATGCTATCAGGCAAAAAGCCCCAAAGACCAAAGCAATTCAGAAGCCCTGTTTGTTTAGACTTCAGCACTGTTATGCTACCTGTGTTATTTCAAAGTGTAGGTGATTTATTTTTGGCTATCAGTTTTCTTTTTGAATAATGACACTCTTTGAATGTCAGCACTTTTGTATAGTAAATTTGCCAGTGCTTAAGAATAAAAGCTCTGTTTCCTTAGCAAATAATTACTTGGTATTTCAATTTCAACCAGATTTCTCTCATTTGGAATAAAGGCTACGTACATCCTTTCTTTAGGGTTTTCTGGAGGTTTTTTCTGTTTGTTTGTTTCATTTTGTTTTGGGGTTTTTTCCTTTTGTTTTTGTTAAATTCTGGGGGGGCTTTGCTTGTATTTTTTTATAATTTGTTTTTTTCTGGAAACTTTAACCTGGTATGTGATACAGAATTTCACCTCACCATCTCCCTCAGCCCCAAGCTTGTCTTAAATGTAAATTTGTTATTTTCCCTCCAGATCTAGCAGCTAATTCAACACAACTGAAACCCAAACCAGTTCTAGCATTCAGCTGTTGAATTGATAGCTCTGTGATGGGAGAGGAGATTATTCTATCAAGAGAAGTAGATCCAAAGAATTCAAAACCTTTAAATCGAAGATGTCTGTCATATCACAGATATGGCATTATCTGATCTCTCTCTAGCCATCATCTGCTCACAGACATTCAGCCTCTCGGTGATTTTATGAGTCCTGAGTACATGAATGTCCACAAGTGTGTGCATAAGAGAAAGCTGTTTGATACAGCCTCTTGGGATTTCTAAAAGACATGAAGTATATCTCTTGTATCAGAGATCCTGAAAGAAGCTAGGTGAATATGTGATGTCTCCTTGTAAACAATTAACTAATCATGAGATGAGAAACAAAGATGCAATTTTTGTAGTAAATGGATTTCACCAGTAAAGCCCTGCAGGAATTTGTGCTGCCTAATGTCTGAAAGGCAGTGGATGAAGTGCGGCCAAGTTTGCAGGTGGTGTTCAGCTCCTTAAGGACTAGCTGAGAAAGGGGTGCAGAAGGACCTTTGAAGGTTATACATCAGGGGGGAGTGAAATGCTTTGTAGAGAGTGGCAGGCCCTGGGCTGACAGTTCCTTGCCAAGATCTCAACTTTTTTGCTGAATGCTATTTTGATAATGCTTTATTGATTTCCTACTGAGAATTGAGTGTCAAGCCAAATTTCAGACATTATGCAGAACAAAGAGCAGAAATGAAAACATGGTGTAAAAATCTGTGTACATACCTCATCACAAACAGCAAGTATAATTTTGCCTCTTACATCAGAGCTAGTTAAAATACAAATGGAAGCAGAATAGGGAAGGATGTTTAGAGTGGTCAGGCATGTGGAATTGCTTCTGTGTGAAAAAAAAGAATGATTCTTTCACCTGGAGAAGAAAGAGAAGGAATATTGATCTAGGTCTGTGTAGTCATCGGCAATATAAGGAAAACGTAGAAAGCAGAATGACAAGAAGTTACTCCCAAGAACTGAAAAATCATCTGATAGGAAATTCAAATTAAATGTGATGTTCACATTTAATAAAATGCCACAGCACAGGATCCAGCATGCTAAAAGCTTATGGTTTCAAAAATCTGAGCAAACTAGCAAATAATATAGTTGAGAATTAGTAAATATAAAGGTATCATCTGACTGAAGAGGACCCTGAGTCAGCTTCCTTAAGTACCTGCTTTTAGCTGATGAGTCAGAAGACAGATGATTCATATTCTGCTCTGATAGTTTGACAGTCTTTATCTTGATGACCTAAAACCCAATGCAAAATACTTCATCACAACCTAGAGTTCGCTTCCTGACTCAGGTATTAATTGTGCTTTGGAAGTGTTCACCTTTTGAAAGTCAAACAGGGGTATGACTTCTTTTAGGATACAGGTCATACTTGATGTGGTGCTTGTCTGATCTTGTGGTCACCTGACTTCCTGACCACAGTATTTTTTTGCTGAATCCTCAAATTGAGGATGAAGTTGCCAGATTTTCCAGATTTCCAACTAAAGAGAATGGATAGGTTTGCTGAAACTTTGTATGCTCCTTGATCAGAGTTTTGTTGGGTACACAGTAGCCAAAATAAAATTTTCCTGTGTTTTTTAGCATATAGTTGAGGGTAACTGTGACTGGCTGGTTTTAATGTTTTGACTATTGAAGGGTTATTTTTTTTGTATTTTGACCTCATCTAAGGTAAATGCTTATGTAGAATTGAGTCAGATGTACACTTATTGAACTAGAAAACTTTGCATAGGGATGCATCAAGATGGTGTTTGATTGAAAGACCACTTGCCAAAAATACAAAACATTCTTAATTCTTTTTAGCTTCATGTTATTGACTTTCATAAATAGCTTCCAGCAGATGTTTTAGCAACATAGGTCAATAAATAAGGTTTGGAAAGTTGTGTCTCTTAAGAGTGATGGTTTCTCAGCTTGAGTTTCCTCTTTGTTTGTCCTTGAATTGTGTTACCATTGGTAGCCTGTGGATAGCACTTAGCATGTCTGTGCTGGGAGTCTACAAGTTGCATGTTGAAGGCTGATTAGTGTGCTGTAGGACACACTGTACAAATTAAAAAACAGTTTAAGGTGTTTTTGCCACCCTGCAGTTAACTGTAGGTGTTCCTCAACACTAGTTTCCACCAGTTTGTTTTTCTGGATGCTCAGTGTCTCTTCTAATTATAGTTTGACAGCAGAATGTTGCTTATGACATTGTGCTTCCAATAATCATTTTCATTTTGTGCACACAGTTGTAATGGTGGCTTGGTGTTCTCATTTCTTTCTCCAGACTTGTTTGGAAATAGAGATAGCTGAAGTAGGACGAGGTATTTCACATTCTAAGCAGTTGCTTCAAATGTTAGCAACCTCTTTAACCACCTATGGTTAGTATTGGCTTTTGTTAAAGCCAGTCAGTTGTCTTAGTTATTGCTGTCAGACATCAGGAAAGCTTGCTTGCTTTGACGTTATCAGTATTTAGAAAGTCTGTTTAAATTTTGTCTTTTGAAACTCTTGCACCTATTTTAAGTACATACACGTTAAGATGAGTTACTGTATGCCATTAAGTAATAGAAGTGCCTGTAGTACCTTGTGGTGTGTTACATGTACTCAGGCTGCTACTAAACCTCTTGGGCAGCTTCTCTTCCCAGTTATTGGAGATCCACCTGAGAAAGTGTCACACTGTTTTTCTGATCATTTAATTATTTTGCCTTGATCTGTGTGTGAGGTGTGGTCCAAGGTCCGTGTAGCCCTATGATCAGACCAGTAGGAGTTGCAAGCTCCCTGCAAACAGTATACTTAGTTTACCTGTTGCTGAATTAGCTCTGTGGGCAGAGCAGACTTGTGCTTTGCATGCGTTGGCTCATATGATCATACCCTTGTATCTATCCATGATGTTTCTGAAAGTCTTACTGAGTGTCTCACTTGGTCATGCTCTTGCTAAGAACCTCAAAACTAGACACAACTGGCACAATATTATTTACTGTGGAAGGGTCTCTGTTTTGGTAAGTGTGAGCACAGTGAGTGTATTTCATACTGAGATCCAAGGGTTTTAAGGATGCTTTGAAATCTACACTGTTACAATTGCGGGACATTTACTTCAGGAAATATTTGTTGGTAGTGCCATCAGACTTGCATAGCTGAAAATAAGGCATGGAAAGACTAGTTGCTTCAAGCAGTATTTTGTGGAAATGACTTGTATGTTGAGGAAGTACAACTGGTAATAAATGCTTTGTTTGTTGTTTGTATGCCTAAACTGAGTCTTTTTTTTTTTTTTTAGCAGCACAGTGGAATGAAGTTTTCTATGAAAGGAACTCATAACCAAGGCAACAGCTACAGCCCTGTCAACAGTGGAGGCATGAGGCAACCAGTTGGTAACAGAGGACACCACCAGTACAACCGTAATATATGGAGAAGAAAAAAACACAGAGACAGTTTGCCTATTAGTCTGAGCAGATAATGGCAGATGCCAAAATGACCTTCCCTGTTCAGACGAACTGAGTGAGTGCACTCGACTTGAGGGATGGAGACCAGCGTCCAGCACATCGTTTTATTGGTGTTGCCAAATATCTGCAGCTGACTTCTTTGCATGTTTCTTTGTGTGGTGGTTCAGTCCATCTTCAAGAAGTAGTTGTGCTTATCTGTGAAGCCTTATTAAATGTGGAAGTTTGTTTTCTGCCTTCCCACAATGGTTCATACAGTGCCGAAGCAGCTCTGACAATGGAACTGCAAGGACATTTACAAATGCTGTAGCTTTTTTGCTGTGGCTACATCTGTTCCTTTGTGGGTTCTGTTTTCTTTTATTCTAGAAGCGAAGGAAACTTCAGCCCCTTGGAATTATTTTTTTTTTCTTTGCAGCAAATCAAGTTGGGAATTCATAAGAGTAAATTTGCTGCTCTCCTGTTTTTTGTTTCAAAGTTCAGAATTTTTTGCTCTGTAAATATTGGAAGTATAATTTGTGCAATAACTTGGAATTTTTAATTTAATTTCATATTGTCACATAAGTTATATTTAAGGGGAAGAGGTTTTTTAATTTACAGATCCTTTCCCAGGTTGCATTATCTAAGTTGGGTTCATAGTTTTGGCAGGTTGTCTGAGCAGTGTTACAAACATGACGTTTGGTAATATTTGAGGCTTCTTGATTCACATTGAAAGTGCAATTTGGCTTACGGTTTTAAGAAGGTATTAAGCTCCAAAGCATTTTGACCCTGTGTTTTTTAGCTCATTGTCTGGCCTCTATCAGTCGTCTTGCTCTGACCAATGAGTTTTAATTTTATTCCTTTAACTAAACAACAAATCCAGCATTTGTAGTACCAGAAGTAAAATTTATGAGAAGGATGGGAAAAAAAGGTGGGTTCAAATCCTGATGTGAAATTAAAAAGCTGTGAACTACACGCTTTGATGCATTTTTAGTAACGTAACCTGTTAAAGTTTGGGTTGAAACAACACTATTAAACAGAGGTACCCGGCTTAAGGAATGTGGAGAAAGGAAATATGTTGATTCCATTAAGGAATCTGTATAGCAGTATGCATTAGTTCTGTTAAGAGCAAATATATAAAAAGTACTTCAGCTGCTCTAAGCATTACAAGAAGTATCTTTTAATGTATTGCAGGAGAGCACAGCCCAGTGTTGTACACAGTATGAGTGGCTGGCACTTAATTTACAGATGCATACAGGTATACTATGCAAGTGTGTATTGCCATGACAAACACTGTCTTTAACTTTTTGAAAAATGTACATCCTGCCTAACCCTGAGTTTTTAAAGCACCACAGTTGTCCTGGGAGTAGGTCACATCTTGCGCCCTCTGACTGACCTTTTTTTTAGTGAGAGTTCTTAAGCTATACAGAAAATTACAGATCAGTTATATAAGTCCACTAGCAGGGAGAGCTGAAGAATCCTGTTAACAGGACATCTATACTGTGTACAGATATAGAAGGTTTTAAAACTGATAGCTGAATATTAAAATGAGGTGTCAAGCATGAAGCTTTTTAATATGCTGTATGCCTTTGAAGCAGAAGTAGTTCATGTTATTACTGAATCTGTCAAACACAAACAGGTCCTTGAGGGGAGAGAGGGCAACATTCCAAAGTAGAGTAGTGCATATCTGTTTGCAAAAGGTTTGTCTTAATGCTCCAGACTCATCACAGGTAAAAAAAAAGAAAAAAAAAAGTTTTAAAAATTGTGAGCTGATTCATAAATAATATCTAAGGGCTGTTACATGAGCCTGTACTGCTTAGTCTTCACACACTAGCAATATTGAGCATAACTACATTAAAGAGCCTCCGGAGGCTTTAGTCGGTGTCTTATACTAGCGTCCATTTTAAAGCAAAACTCATTTGAAAAGTGGTATCATGTAACACTTCAGTCATGGTGAACCAAATAAATTGGCCTGGCTATCACTGTGGTTATGTGCTACAGGTTTAAAAAAATAATGTTTAAATTTTTTGTGTGGACAACTATGTGGAAGCTGAAATTGACATATTTTTATGTAAAGTTTTCTATTCTTTGATTTTTAATAAACTTTGGAGACCAGTCACTCTTCTGTATATTTTTATGGGAAATTTCATGGTTTAAGTAATACTAGACATTATCCCATTCTTCAGTTTACGCTTTGAACATCTACTCTAAATTGTTTGTGCTGAACACCTGCAGAATGAGCTTGTAAGGTGATGGGTGGCCTCCAGGAACATTGGTGATGTGATTCTAAAGGGAGTAATGAGCTTGGCTGTTTTTGTAGTTATGGATTTCATCCCTTGATAATGAGAGAGCAGAGGAGCTGGAGGTAGTTTCCAGCTATATTCTTAAGAGGAGATGGACTGACTGATCCCTTGTGATAGCTTAACTTTTCATATAACTTTTTAGTCCCTCCCTGGAGTTTCTAAATTCCTTTCAAAATCTTTGTCTAGTTTTGATCCTCATCTTGATGTATCCTGCTTTTTTTATTTGAGTTCTGTTTATCCTCTGAGGACTCTGAAATGTCAATAATGGACTCATTTTTTAAAGTTTTGAATTACGAGTCTTTGGAAGGTACTTGTGTAAATCTGAACTCCAAGAAAGGGAACTGAAGTATTTTAAATAGACACTAATGCAGGGCTAAGGATGCAGAATCAGGAGGTCCATGGTACTTGGACAGTCTTAATGAGTGTCTGCTGGAGAAGAGTAGAGAAGTGGTGGGAAGGGAAAAAAAGAACTCAATAGTGTCTGGGATAATAATGTTTTTTCTGTCAAGGTTGGTTAGCCAGTGGGGCATGGCTGACAGAGGGATATATAATCACTGCAGACACAAAGATTTAAGTATAGCAGCATTGGGCTTGTAACTTCTGTTTTCCCAGGCTCCACCTTATCTCTTGTTTTTTCTGTCCAAGTGATGACTTTGCTTTATTCTTCCCACAGATTCTGCCCAACTATTTATCCTTGATGGTAGTTTGCTTTTAATAGATTAACACTCTGTCCCTTTGAACCCTTTTTTCCTCTTCAACAAACCTACTTGCTGGCTGCTACCAGTATTGTCTGGTTATAAAGTTAATAATACCTGGACAAAGCAAAGTTATGCTCTGAATTTGAAAGATGTGACAAAGCCATCAATTAGGCTTGTCTAACAGACTGTTTAGATTGGGGCTTGGAGTATTCTGGAAAGTAGATATGGTGCCAAAAAGAAGGATTTTGGAAGTAAACCTTAGAAGAGAAGCCTGAAGAGAAATACCATGGAGATCAGGAAGATGTGTGAAGAAAAATACCAGAGGATGCCCCAGAACCTTGACTGGTGTAGTGCCTTGGACTAGTAACTATGGCCAGCTGTGTAGCACGGAGCGACATGGTGTTCTGCCTTACCTTTGCACACCAGCAGTAAAGCCTTCCTGCTGGGAAGGGACCTGAGACCTCAGCAAACATAATGCTTTGAGGGAGTGGATGACTGTGTGAAATAATCAGCTGGGATAAAAGCTCTCATCTCATTGGTTTGTACCTAAACCCCAATTTTTGGACACAGTGCAGGCTGTTGTCTAATTCATTAACAAAAAAATGGTGTCCAAATTGAGGGTATTGACTACTGAACCTCAGGTTCACAGCCAGAAGGCTCTTAGAGCTGACCTTTCCCAAATTAATCTTCAGATGGTTTTAGGCTTTTTTTTTTCAAACAGGATATATTAACTTGTGTTAAATTTGGTTTGAGCTTTTTTCCACTTCTTTTCAACACACTGCAATCCTGGGGATGCTCTACTTATTTTGGAATACAGAAGTCCTCCATTTGTTCTTGGCACTGGGAGGTCAGTTAAGGAAACCTATGGACAACTTGTATGTGCAAGAGGTCTATTGGACAAACTGTTTTTAACCAAAGATTCTGACAATGTCAGCCATTTAATTCTGTTGTAATTGGTTAAAGTCATGGTCACAGGCTACAGTTGTGTTTCAGTGAAAGGATGGTAGGGATGCCTCTTGTTGAACATCTTTGTTCCCAAAATATGCAAAAAATTGCAGCCTAAAGCTCTGGTCACAGTTCTTGGTGTTCTGCTACTACACAAGTTTTAGCCCAGAGCTGACTATGGCACAGAAGCCTTTCAGTTTTAGATCAACTGAAATTTCAGAATTCAAATTTAAATTTTCAAATCAATTTGCTTTTTTCATAAGCTTTTTCTATTGAAGGATTGTTGCCTGTGCAGAAAAAGAAACTGAATGGAAGGAATAGTCCATGTGTAGTGCATATGTTGATAGACAAGTCTGTGCTCAAGGTCAGGGAAGTTCTATGCTGTGTTATTGCTAAGGGCCTTTGTGCCACTACCTCTTGCAAAGGTGGGTGCAAAGGGCACCTGATCTGACCCCAGCTATTTTCCCCGAATCCACCAATGTGATGTGTTGTTCTGCTGTGTATTTGTAGCTGTGCAGCAGGTTCTTTCCTGCTTCAGTAACTTAGGAGAGCTGAGCATTAGTTTGATTTACAGTCTTACTGAAACATGGCTTCCAAATGAATGCTTCACTGACTCACTTTTAAAGCTACACCAAACAGGTGTGTGAGAGGGCGAAAGCAGTGCTTAATCTGCAACCCCATAATGTCTGGGCTAAAATTGCCACTTTTTATTAGTGAAAGCTTTGGCACTGATCCCCTTGGGGGTGTTCTGATGAGAAAACCTTTGTAAGAGGATTCTTTGCTTCTTGTTCCTCCTTTCTAGAGAAGAAAAGATGAATCTTCTGATGGGCTGCATCCACCCTTTCAGGATTGCTATTGAATGCATCTTGTTAATTTGAGGAGGCAAAACAAGTAGGTGAAATCTCACCCTTGTCAAGGGTTGCATGTCCAAATGATTGATAATGATCACTTGAGTACCACTTGCTATATAATCATGGGTGAGATCCTCAAATCATTTCTGTTCTATCAGGGAAATCTCCTAGGAGGCTGAGGATCAGAAGGTAAAATTAATCTATTAGTCATTTATACACATTCATGCAGTCTTTTGTGGATGAATAGAGTTGCAGTTCCCTATTGCAAGTGCAGTGTTTGTTCTGCTGTCCTTACATGGCATCAGTTGGACCATAGTCAGCCCTGTAGGTCTGTTTGCCCCTCAGATTAGGGCTAGAACGCTGCCACTTCTGCTCAAAAGCAGGTCTGTGCAGCAGTTTCCTGAGACAGCAGTTGAATAAAATGACTTGTCGTTTCCTCCCACTTCTCTGCTAAAAAGGAACGGTCAGGGTCTGTAAGCTTATGAGAGTTACACGTGCTGTGTGGATGTGAGGGTTAGAAATCATGAGTGGTTAAGCACTGCATAGGAATTGCTCTAGAGCGGTAGTGAGATTTCCATCCTTTGAAATTGTAAAAACCTGGCTGAGCAAGGCCCCAGGTTACCCACTCTTAACTTCAAAATCAGTCCTTCTGGACCACATGGCCTCTGTAGGGCTTGTTATTGATTTTTTTTTTCCTATGATATCACAGCTATCTTTTTATTTGAATTTATTTGGTTTAAGAAGTGTTATAGTGGAAGCATAAGTCAGGCAGTACTTACTAATTTATTTTGCTTTGTCTTGCACTTGATAAAATACATAAAATATATCTGCAAATTCTAGGACCAGCAGGTTCAAACAGGTAAGAACCTAGTGACTTCTGAAGTTAAGAATCCCTGGAAATGAGTAGTCCCCAGGCATAGATACTTCTGATCAAGAAGTAAATAATTCTTGGTATCTTTTCTGTGTTATTATTCTTACTATTGTTAATGATATGTTTTCTCTTCTGAGTTCAGGAAACTTACATTTACAATGGTAATGCAGCAAAGATGTGTGGGAGTAGTAGTTTGTGTAGGATGTCAGCAAAGTACTCCAATCTGCTAAGTCTCTTATCTTTTTCTTCCCAGTAGTAGTTGCACAGATTTGTCATGGAAACTTTTGATAATTAAAATTTCCTTGTTTGCCTTTATTCTGTAATACAGGAGTAGGTAGATTGCTTACAGTAATACTGCCTGAAAAGTAGTGAAACAGTACTGATGGAGCTGAAAGAGTCATGAAAAGACTTTTTAAGAAGTAAGATTTGGAAGCTGCTATTAGCCTAAGTAACTTCAGATTGTATCAGTCTAAAGGGCAGAGTTGTCCCTTAAATTTCATCATAGAAACCAGAGAGTAAAGAATGTTCATCAAGGGGAAAAGAAAATTTCTACAACATAAAAGGAAGTAAAATCCAGGAGCTTAATGATCTTAATTTGAAATGTAAAATAATCATTCCAGGAGAATGGGAAGTGTGACATATCAAGCTGCACATTTACTAATAAGGACTTAAACCCACCAGCAAATCACCCCCTACCACAGTAGGATGTATGGAGCACACCTTCAGGATCTCCAAGATACTGATGTCACTAAGAAATGCCAAAAGTCACTATTTGGAGAACTCATACCAGTATTTCATATTTATTTCTTTGGGAAAGCAGAATGGGGCTAATTAGAAATGGAGGCAAAATCTAACACTGTTTTATCAAATGTTTTTTTAGTGCCTAACCCAGTATTGCTTCTATTAATATATATATATTTAAATTGTTCAGTGAAGCATATGGTGTGGTTCAGTGCCAGATGGTGACTGAACCAGGACATTACCTTCTCTTGAACCGAAATGGCATCAATAGATGGCGCTGAGTGCAAATTTTTGGGCCAATGTGGTGCAGTCGGTTGAAGATTAGCTCTGGAAACAGATTCTTTTGACTGTGTTTGCTAATGATCGTGACACAAGAACTGCCATCCACCAGCTGAATTTCCTGATGTGAGAAATACAAGAAATGTGGCCTATAGATAGCGTTAAGAATTTTGTAGTATTGAGTATATAGTGATGGGATGAAACACAAAGCACAAGGCTGGAAATGGAGAATTTATAGCTAGTTCCAAAGAGTGAAAGCTGATGGGTCAGCAGTGATAAAGAGGAGACAGACCTGGGCATATTTGTTTATAGTATGACTGAATTCACCAGCTTGTCTCAAAAAGATGATATATAAACCAAACACATATCAGATGAAATATTTCCAGTAGTGTTAGTGATTTTCTTTTATTACAACTCCAGAGCTTTCTTGGTTAAATTACCCTGGGGCTTTTCTCATTTCAGGGAGGAAAAAAGACAACAAGAAAATGACTGTAAGCCTCTTTTTTATTTTTCTTTTCTTTATCCAGTCATGGCAGGACCTACAGACACAGGTTTGAAGAATCTTCTGACACCTGAGAATCTACTTTATCTGGAAATTCATCAAAGCTCAACTTAGTTTTTATGATGTCATGTCAAAATGCTGTGAGGTGCTAGGGGTGTGACAGATATCATCACCCAGCTTTTTGCATCCGTTCGCACCATTTTTGTATCGACAAACTTTTGATCTTCACCTTTGATATAGGAGTGACTTACCTAGCTGAACATGCTAGCTGACTGTCATTTCAGATCTGTGGATGACAAGTAGAAGATCTGACTGGATGTAATCAGTGTAGGGTATGTGGGATTACTGAGGTAGCCAGCCATTCTTTCTCAGTTTTGGTGGATAAACATGTGGTTTTATTCTGGGTTTTCTGCCAGACGCTTTTATGATATCTGTACTAAAAAGGCATGTTACATATCAGATCCCTCCAGTACCCCTGAGCACTTTAGTGGATAAAATGGTATGTGAATTTCATGACACCATTTGACCTAGCCTGGCATCCCAGCTCAGTCCCTGATGGCTCTTGCTTCCTGTTCATTGGCCTACTGATATAGATAGGGCTAAACTCAAAAGTATGAGAGAGGAAGGTTGGGAGGCATCTGAGATTGTGAGGAGTGTAATCCTGTAGGCATGAAAGCTGTTTAAATTCTCATTGCATGACTCCTGGCTGTCTGCAATGGCTTGAAAAAAGGCTAATTCTTCATCAATGAGAAGGGTCCTCCCATGGGGAAAAAGAGATCTGCCACAGGATTATTGTGTCTAAATGGAATAAATGTCTCTACCCCCTCCACAAGTCCCTCTCCCCTCCATAAGTCCCTCTCCCATCCACTTCTACAGTAAGGTCTTAGTGACCTGAAAGGATTTTCTTCTCCATTATTGCAGTTTGTTTGCTCTAACATGGTCTGAATTGTCTCTACTGCCACAAAGCAGAGAAGTAACTCCATTATGCTGATTTTTGCCTGTTACTTGCTCTACAATATTCTTAATACTAATATTCTCAGATATATGCAAGATATAGTTAGGGTTTTTTCCTCTGTACATTCCCTGCAGCTCTGAATTTGAAGCTTAAAAGAAATCTGTTGTGAATATGCCCTTAGATTATAGCATAGTTTTAAAGCTTTATATAATAGAACTTTTGTGGTTATTATCCATTTCCTGGTAAGAGTCAAGGTTCCCTACTTAATGACCAATCTGACCTTACTGAACCTTTATCCTTGCTAGTTTCCTATTTCCAGTCCTTTCCAGTGTCTAACACAGCTTTCTTTAAAGTACATTTTGGATTAGGAAATTAATTTGATGGTTTATTTTCTCAGATTAGAGGCTTCCAGACCAGAGGAGATTTTTTTAAAGTTTTCTTGACATCTAGGAGATGCTCATGTTACTGAGACTTAGTGTCAGTACTGTGCCTACAGCAGACAGGATATTGAGACTAACCCTGACTGTGCAGTTGTCATTCAAGCTGGTGAGGCACTTGAGTTCATGTTAAGAGTCTTTTACATCATCATGCTGTGGTCATGATATGCACCTTAGTGATCAGAGTACAGTCCACCACAGCATCAGCCACACATGAAGCTTTGCTCAGAATTGTCTCCCCCTCTAACATGCTCAGAACATCGAGACGGGATGTCCACGTGTACTTTCATCAAACATTATGGAACTGTTGAAACATCCAAGTGTACAGTGGCATTTTGCAGGACAGTGCTAAGATATTTGTTTGATCAGAAGACTTGGAAATGCCTGGACAGACCCTAAGATGTAGGATGCAGCCTGGAGTATCTGAGGTTATAAACAGTCATGTCAACCAAACCTCAAAGAAACAAAAAGCTGATAAACACTTCGTAATGATCCACCTGTTTATTCGTCTCACAGCTTCCTTCTCCTTTTCCCAGTAGCCCTTTATGTTCTGTGGGAACTAAAACACTGTGTTTTCTGGCACTGGTGAACTCCTGAGAGGAGAGAGGACCGTGGGGGAGGAGAGTCGTGGAGGCATCTGATTGTGAGGACTGTAATCCTCTAGGCATGAATCCTATTTAAATTACCAAGGCAAAATGCACTATTCATTATGCATTTAAATTTCAGAGACCCTTTTGACGCAGGAGGTAGAAAGAAGCTCAGCAGGATCTTTCTAAAGATGCTTTATGAAAAGGATTGCATGAACGTGAATTAATGTTTCCAGCATTGTTTAAGCAGATTGCTGTTGGTAGTTACTTCACAATTAGCTTATGCTTGTGTCATTCTAGATAAGCACTGAATGCGAGGGGGGTAAAAAAGAAGAGCTTTTTTTCCTGTACATTTTGCTGAGGTTTGTTTTTTTAATTATGATCTTATTTTGAGTGAAAGTCCCTATGGAGTCCTGGAATTGAATGTCGCTCATCTAGCAATAAGATTTTAAATTGATTCAAGTATAGAATTTTCTACTTTTTAAAAAAGATTATCTTCTTACAGAGTATTACAAGACTTTTCTGCTGTTAGTAAGGAAAATGCATTTGCTAAATCAGTTTGCCCTGACTGCAGGGAGGGTGTGCTCTTGCACTGCTCTTAAATCCCAGCACAAAATAAACAGCTCGACCGCCGCTGCTTTGGGAGGTGGTGCTACCTTGAGTGAAAAACATTTCCTAAGGCACAGAGTAGCTTTAGCGGTAATTTCATTTTGTTTCATACGGATAAGACTCAGAACACTTTATTTGTAGTAAGCAATGGATCGCTGGCCAAGGTAGTTGTTTTTCTGTTCAAAATTGTACCTGGGAAGCCCTAGGTTTGATTTGCACTGTGCTGCTATAGCACTAGCAAAATGTTTAATCCTTCCAGATGTTTAATTATTGTTTCCCTCTTAGGGATCTCTCAGTCCCTTAACTACGTACATCCAGCACAGGTGCATGAGCTCTTAATTGCTTTAGCATGCAAAAGAGATTTTTTTTATTCCTGAGTGCTCTTGGCAATGGAAGTGGGACACTGACAGGTTTTCACTAGGTACCCTGAGGTGGCCAATGGTTTCCCCTTTCTCCAAGTTTAAGATGTCAGCTGAAAGTAGAACATACTTAGCATGGATGTAAAAGACATTCTTGAAAATAGCTCCAGGCATCATCCAGACTGGGGACTCTTCAATTGGTGCAGTGGTACTTGTGTTCAGATGGCACAGTTTGCTGTGTTATCCAACTTTAGTTTAGCAGTCAGCTTACTAGTAATACTGTTTTCTAAAGGTTAGAGTTGATAGACCCAAATCTTTATTCAGTAACATATTATCAGCAATCACCATGGCAGGAGAGTTTGTGTCCACTAAATGTGCATGGACAAGAAAAAATAGAAATATGACTTAGGGCAAAGATGTGTGCAAGCCAGAACTTCATCCAGTTCTGTGCAGTTCAGGCTGAATGCAGGGAGTTTGTGTTATCATCAGTTTAAGAGTTAATTTGTGCTTTTGAAGAATAGTTGGAGTTGCAGGTTGAATCAGTTGAATTTGTATTTCAAAAGGCTCTTAAATTTTAATTGAAGAACTTCTAAACACAACTGTATTTGTTCACAAACTTATCCTTTCCTGTAGAATAGAATTAGAGTTATTTCAGTCAAAGTTTGGGTATTGGTTTTGTGCTTGAGGTGGTTTCCCCTCCTCCCTCCACAAAGCTTTTCTTTCCTATCTTCCTCCCCACTTCTCCCTGGAAGTTACTAGAGATAAGGGTACTGATATCTGTACCTTTTTGCTGGAGTACTGCCTCTATTTAGACGACTATTCAGTATGAGCACCTAAGACTTCCATTGTCTTCTGTTTATATTAACACCAAGGGGTATTTTACAGACCTTGGATTTCCCTGTCAGAAATAAGTATTTGCTCTACCATAGCATAAGGGCTTGAATTTTCTTCCAGAAGGAGATCTTTTCTTGAGCCTGTTTCTCTCTCCAGCTACTTCCTAGGCTGTACAATAAGTAGTCTTTCAGAACAAATCCCATGGTTTGTCACTACTGTGTATCAAACCTTTTGTATTTTGACAAACCTTTGATGCTGGAGTCTCATCAAGTGTTTAGATTTCTAGCTTGGTTACTGTATTTCTTACTTTGAATTCAACATAAATTTTAAAAATGGCTTCAGCAGTGCACCCTAACCCAGATGTATATTTTTCCCATGTAAATTGCTCCTACATAGCTCTCAGTCATTACATGCATGCTTCAATTCAGATTAATTTAAGAATCTGAGCCAGCTAGTTAAAGTATGTCCAGATTTGGAGAGGCCAAGAGTAATTCCCTGTTTAATTTCTATGTAAACTGTATAGTTTCTACATAAGACTACATAAAATGTACAGATCAAGACTTTTCACCTTTGACAAAAGATATGTGAGGAAGAATATGACAAAAGTATAAACTATCAGGTGAGGGAATAGTTGCCAGTCTCTTCTGACGACAATTAAACATCATCAAAGAAATGATGTAGGTGCAGATTGAAAGGGAGAAAAAGGAACGATTTTTGTAACTCTTGGTTTAGCTGCAGAATTTCTTCCTGAAAGATTTTGTTTGTGTAATCTTGAGTTTGAACAGCAGTTGGACAAATCCCAAGGAAAGAAACCCATTCAAGGCTACTAAATGTGAGATAACACCTCTGGATGTAAGAATCAGAGCTGCAAAGGGGTTGGTTTGGAAAGGGAACTGTGTGGTGCAGATGGAGGTATATCTCTCCTGCTACATCTCTTCATCCCCCTTCAGAGGCAGGCAGCAGTTTCCAGAGCTTTGGCTGCCTTCATTTTGAGGTAAGCTCTCTCCAGATAAACTGAGAGTGGTTTGAGTGGAGGGGGAAAGGGACATAAGAGGAAAGGAGTTACTACAATGAAAAGGATCTGGGAAAAAGCTTAATAAGATGAAATTAAAGAAAATTGCATTAAAAGGGGCTGGTGTTACTGTCTTCTCCAACTGTACAGGGGAGTGGAGAGCGCTAAAGGGCTTATGAATGAGGAGAAAATGGAGAGTAGTTTAATTGCACAGAGATGCTGGAGAGGAGGGGAATTGGAAGAAGACATCAGTGAGCCCTGTGGCAGGTGAGGAAATAGTGGAAGAATAAAACAAGAGAGAAAATTGTCAACTATTTATGGGGTTTGAATACTTTGTTTGTCCCTTGTGATCCACTGCTCCACTTGCCCACCTATCAGGCAATGCCATGTGGTACTGCAGCCTCCAGTTACTGTTGTCTTTTCTGCAATCAACCACTTCTCTGGTTTGTCTCAGCCAGTTGCTGCCATTGCTCAATTGTGTGGCTGATGCTGTTTCTAGTACAGCTCTGCCCCTTACCATATGAGGATTCAGGTCAGCGGAGTCTGTGGTGAATATTAGTAATGGTAATGCATTTATATATATGAAAACAAGCTCTGTCTATTGTGTAGAAGCCTCTTTAGTATGAGTCTGTATCTTATTATTTCAGTGTTCCACCGATTATTTTAATTGTATCAAATTTCTGAGTGTTGCCTATTGGATCTGCCCTCTGGTTTAGACTATTGACAGTTCTGGTTGGGTACAGGTCAGGGCAGCCTGAGAGCTGCTATGACATGTGGGAATTCCTTGGTCATGATTTTTAAAGAGTTGTTTGGTTGGTATATTTTTGTTTGGTTTGTGGTTTTTAATTGCTTAAGTCCTTTTTCTCTATGATTTAATTCATACTGCAGAGTGTAGAGGTATGTTGAATGCTCTTAATCCCTCTTCTTAACAATGTTTATCAACAAACCACTTTCCTTCCTGAAAATCCAATGATTTCACATGCAGGGAATGACTTGATTTTTATTCCCTAAGTACTCTGTTTCTATATGGACTTTGGGTGATGAAATCTAGATGACTTTTATTACTTCATTGTAAAAATATTTAGTATGCCCCTGTATGGAAAGAAAAATTAGATCAGGCAGACTGTATAATGAATGCATCAGGGTAATTCTTTTCTTCTTAGCTGCAGCCCAGTATTACTAATTTATTTTTTTTTTGTGGGGATGCTTCCTCTGTTGGTGTATGTCAGAATAACACTGTCAAATTAACTGATTTACATCAGCTAAGAAAGGACTCTCAGAAGTTTTAATGTAATGCAGGATATAATGTTGGTAAAATGTCTTGAGAAGTGTAAAGTACTGAAATAATTAATAAGTCCTTATAAAAATCTGAGAAGTTGATAATAAGATTCAAATGTCAGTATCTTCAGTGGCTGATAAATGGAGTGTGTAGATGCTGAATTCTGCAACTTTCCCTCCTCAAGTACGCTGCTGTGACTTGATGTCCTCTACCAAGCTGCTCACATTCTTGTGAATTAGAGTAACTCAGTCATCTTCCTGTTATTCACCCCTTTTGATGCTGATTGAAGTAGACCAACAGAATCAAATCTTCTAATAGAAGACATGTAGGTGGGACAGCTAGAAAATGGAATTACATAAGCTTCATTTTGTGAGGAAATCCACCTAAATATATGGTCTTCTAGACCTATTCATCAGTCTTACATCCCACTGAACTGCAGTTTTTCTTGTGTGACAGATATCAAGATTTGGAAGCAGAGAACATTTTGATTAAATTTGTCTCATTTGTTGCTGCCAGGTACATTCTGTGTATTCTTAGAATGTAAATCCTGCTGCTAATTGAGCTGTTCAGTGTTTGATATGATAGTCTTAAAGAAATCTAGCTCACCTCAGGGAGTCCCAGAGAGCAAAATGTTCATACAAAGCATTGTAATTTACCAGGAATAACTACTGTATATCCATTCAGTGAAAACAATTGAAGATATTTTAATTTTTTAATAAATTCTTTTCAGTTTGCAAAAGTTACTTTTATTCTCAAAAGCAGGAAAGCAATTGTAATTCTGAAAAAGTCACATATTGATAACTTGGATTGAGTTGACCAATGCAGAACAAAATTGTTCAAGCTGACCTCTGCTTCATGCTTCATTTTTTAAACTACAGAGAGCAGAACGATTAGATATAATAACTGTGCAGATGCAACATGCTCAAAGGGTGATGGCAAATACGAAGATAATAAGTGATTGAATTTTGTATCTGAAGAAAGCAAAACCCGACAGAAGCAGGTTGTTTTATGAGCAGCAGAGCTAATCATTTCAGTTTGTCCTGGTTGTATTGTTTCTGTCTCCTACCCTCAATCCCAGTGCCTTTGTGTCTCCTGTGGTATCTCCACTGGGCATAGA
>NW_008677637.1:93911-98338 GCF_000695815.1 Acanthisitta chloris | reverse complement strand
CCTGCTGACCATGGCCATATGGAGGACACTCCCTCTGAGTTAGGACTGCAGTTTGGTGTCAGGCCACTCATGTGCTCGTGCTTGACCTTCACCCACTGGTGGGTTTTGGGGGAAGCTGTAGAAAGTGAGTTCCCTCAGGGCTTGTGGATCATGTGCTCTGCTAGGAGTGGCTGAAGAATGAGGACAAGCTCAGGATAGAGGAGAGATGTGTTCGAGGGGACCTGATGAGCTGCCAGGACACACAAGGTGTGAGTGTGGAGCCAAGCTTTTCACACTGGTGCCTGATAAGACAGTAGGAGCCAATAGGCATAAATTCAAACATGAGATGTTCTGACCATTGTAAGGAGGAAATTCTTAACCATGACAAAGGGTCAAACAGTGGACCAGGGTGCCCAGAGAAGCCATGTCTTCTCTGTCACTAGAGGTTCTCAAGACCAGGTTAGATAAAACCTCGGGTAGTGTTTTGTTGACACTGCATTGAGCAGGATGTTGTATTAGATGATCTTCTGAGGCAGAAGTCCCTTCCAATCCAAGCTATTCTATGATCCTGGTTTTCTGTCCAATTTGGTTGACCTCATGAGATAGCTGCATGGAGTATACAGGAATTGCATAAACAGAAGATTGCTTTACAGTTTTGCCCCCCCTGCTCTCTTAAATAAAAACCAAAAAGCTGCATTTTGCTTACGTTAAAAATAGGCACAAATTTTGTTTTTCTTCATCACTGCAAACTGATAATATTTGGGGAGGAAGCCTTTCCTTCACCACATCCTACACCCTTAGCAGGACAAGGGAAGTGAGGAACACCTTCCTGTTAGAACAGGACACTGTGCAAAATGAACTGGAGAAAGCTGTTCATGCTTTGGTATTTCAGTTTCTCTTGCAAGGATTTTCAAGGGATGTAAGCATTTCTGTTCCCACCTATTTAACCGTTCTAATATTTATTCATATACTTTCCCTCTAGTTTCTTACTCTTACTATGTGTAAAATAGCTATTGGTTTAAAGTTTAATCCTCCTAGAATAATTTCTTCTCTTAATAGGAGTGTTTACTGTCTTGTAGACTGACATCTTACAGAGCCTTTTTATTTCTACAGACACTCCTGCAAGTGTTTCCCAAATCATGGAAGGAAAGAATCAGTTTACATAATTAAAAATACTCCCCATATTTCTTGCCAATTTGCAGTAGGCTTTTTTTGGATTTCATTTTGAGTTTATCTTTTTGTATATGAACCTGCTACACCTGTCTTGAGCATTCTGAGGTGTGGTGACTGCTGTGTCCCCTTTCTATATCTCTTTTATATACCCTGATGTGGTTATTCTGGATGCAAGGCAGTTGATGGGACTGTATTTTTAAAACTCAAGACTGTTTCTGAAGACAGCTTGTTACATCTGTGATATGATTGAAATGCTTCTTTTGCATCATTAACCACCGGAATTCTTTTCCCTTGAGCCACAATATGAAGTCAAGAGCTTAAACATGTGTTCAGAAGGCAACTGGCTGTCTACTATTGATAGCAACCTGGACTGCAATGTTAGATAAGACTGAGAGAAAAACAGCCAAACAAGAAAGACTATTAGTTTGGACACTATGTGGACATCAGAAGAGTTTCAGGGAAAAAAAGAGGTGGAGGAGAAAATCAGGCCATTATATTTTCAAGGTTTAGGCTAGACAAAAGTTTTTCTTGTTACAAATGGAAAATGAATGTTTAAAAGTTTTGATTTAGCTGAGAGGATATGCTGAAAGACCAGCTTTTAACTGCTCATAGTATATTTAAATAGCCAGAATATTTACAGAAGGTATTGAATAGTGGAAAAATACACTTTATGAAAGGAACAATAATTGAAAAACAAGAAGCTAATTAAATATTATCGGTACTATTCAGCATTGGCTTTAAAGGCTAATAGGAAATGAGGAAAAAAAAGACTATTGTAATTATTTCAAGTAATATCAGCAAGGAGGTTTATTTTTTTTTCTCAATTTACCCATTAGTTTTTAGTTTACTGTGTGTGATAAATTGTTATTACTCATACCTTTACCCCAGAATTTAAATTGTAGTAGACATGCATTTTCCTTGCAAGGGCATAGTTGTTATTAATCCTAGAAAGAGACTTCATATATGACAGCAACTTGATGCCACAGGGCACTGTTCTTTCTAGCATGGACTGGAGCAGCTACTCCGGGAACATCAGAGGGCTCTGCTCAGATGCATCTCCAGAGGAGGCTGCCACTCTCCAGGTCTGGAGCTGCAGGGAGTGCCTGGTGCTGCTGCTTAAGGTTGGGGGAGAGGGAGATGGTGTCCATACCTGCAGGAGATGTGTGCTGGTTGAAGAGATGTCATCAAGTTAAGGAGCTGCGGGAGGATGTTGGCACATATAGTACATCACTAGGGATGCTAAGAAAGAGATTGGCTGGATCCAGACAGGACCCAGTCACTGCAGAAAAAAAGAGCCTGGACTCTTGGCTGGAACAGCCAGACCCTGTGCTCATCAGGGTAGTAAATGAAGTCTCCCATGATCATGAAGGCTGGAGGCCTGTGACTTCAGGCAGGAGGAGGACAGTTCCTTCTCCAGCTGCAGATCTGCACCTGCAGAATAGCTTCTATGCTCTGGTAGCAGGTGAGTGGTTGGGCACCAAGTATCAGAGCTGGCCAAACCTGATAGGTGACAGCACCAAGAGGAAACAATCCATGGTAATAGTGGGAGACCATGGTAATAGTGTCACAGACCCTAATTCTAACCCTAAAGGCTGACCCTGACCCTATTCCTAACCCTAACCCTAATGGCCACTAACCCTAAACCTACCCTTAACACTACTCCTAACCTTAATATCCATTGGGGTAGAGTTAGGGTTAGAGTTAGTTGCTGTTAGGGTTACCTAGTTGCAGCCTTGAATAAAAATGTGTCAGTTAAGCCCAACAGTGAGGCTGGATAGGAACAGAAAATTATCACTAGCAGTTGTTTAAGATGCAATTGCAATATGAATTTAGATTCAGATGCCTATAAATAGAATCAAAATTTAAACATGAAGGTATTTAAATAGTTTTAAAACACAAATGGGAGACCTCATTTTCTGAGAGTTTTCTTTACCGCAGCCCTTTCATTTCCCACTTCACAAAGTCTATTCTCTGGGGTTTAAATTATTTCATTTTCAACTTCACAGTAATTTACAGATAGGGAAACAGCCATGCAATGTGTTTATAGTCCTACCCAAGCTGTGATTTCCCCCATTCAGTGGAACTTACAAGCAGTCCCTGTGTGGCCAAATCAGTCCAGTTGTATTGCAAGCATGAACTTACTATGGCTCATTTTTAAGCTGTTTGAGGTTTTTGGACCCACTCTTCTCAAAATCCCATCTCAGAACATGATTGCATCACTAGTCTAGGTATCCTCCTCTCATTTCAAATGGGTATTTATTCATGGTTCATTAAGAGTCATTTGTTCCCATGCATAATATTTCATTTTCTTCCCTGATGTTAACTCAAATATCTGCTATTGTGTGTACAGGTATACATGCTAGAAATTTTTTTGCCTTTTAGAGGAGGATTCCTTGGAACCAAACAGCAAACACTTTCTCACAGTGTCTCTTAAAACAGCCCCCCCCACCTTTCATCTCTCAGGCTGATCTTCTCCACATGCCTTTTAAGATTAGTCTCTCTTGGGTATAGGTCATCAATCCCAGATTTACTATTGAGAGCGATTTTCCATCTACTGGGAATACTTCTGCTGACAGATTTTATGATTTTATTCTTGGCTGGTTTGAGGTTTTTTAAGTACTGTATTACACCAGCAATTTATGTAAGCATACCTAGGCAAATGGTCCCAGCACCACGTCTAGAAAGAAATATAAAACCAGAACAGCTGTGCCTTAGTGTACTGTGTTGTGCACTGATCATGTTCAAAGCAAAGCTTTACCTACTGCTTCTTCACAGTGTTGGTAGTGACAACAAAGCTCTTCCAAAATCATCTTCTGTCTCTCATAAAAGAGAGAAAAAGAGAAATAAATAGTATTACATAAAGCATTTTGCAAACAAAAGATTTCTCTTGCAATAATACGTTGCAAGAGAGGAGATATCTGAGGAGATTCTTGGTTCAATGTTTATTGCTGATATTTCCCTCTTCACATATTATGAGTTCTATTTTAAATCTTGCTTAAAAACTTTCTGTACAGCATCTTATGCCTTTATGTTTTGCTATACTCTAGGATAGCAGATCTGAAATGTAGCTTGCAAAAGGCTAGTTTGAGGAAAATTGTCCTCCAAATTCTCATGTAAGAAAAAAACCCCATATGACTTGAACTGCGCTGTTAAACCAGTTTGTTTCAAGTCATTGCTTTTCTTTCAACAACTTTGATTTTATTGTATCATATGTGAGGATCTGGGTAATCCCCCCCCCCCCCCCCTCTTTTTTTTTTGGGCTTTTTTTTCTACAA
>NW_008677637.1:93080-93866 GCF_000695815.1 Acanthisitta chloris | reverse complement strand
CCCCCCCCATTTCTCTTTTCAGGGTCTTTCTTCACATCCATCACAATGGTACCTGTGGCTGCCCTGAATTCCAAAATCCATGACTTTTGAAGCATGTGGATTTTGGAGGGTAGCAACAGAAATCAACCTCTTGGGTTATATCTAAAAAGCAACTGCCTGGTTGTAGATTTTCTTTCTGCACCAGCACCTGTAAAATTCATATATTTGGATTCTTGACAGTGCCTGTAAGGGGTGAAAGTTAGATATATGAAAGGGTATGGAAGTTCCTGACAGAGAATTTTAAAAGTTATTTTAAAAAGTCATTATTTAAAAGAAATATCTAAATATTTAATAATGTAGTCATGCCTTAGTAATCAATAACTACTGATTCAATTAATAATTATTTAATATTATTCTAAACTAACATATTAAAAGATACATTTAAAATGCACATTGAGTTTATCTACATATTGTTGCCATTTTATACGCATGTGTGCATACATACATACTTAGATGTATAGTTATTAGCCATACCACATTGTGGTCACCCTTTGTCAGAGAGTGGATTCTGTCAGAATGATTTGGATCTATCCTCAGTGCTCCCCTGTGAATGACTGGCCTTGTTCCTATAGTGTGGCACTTAGAGAGGCCCATTCCTCAGTGTATGCTCTACAGACTTTGCACACTATTTTTACACTGGTATGCTGTCATGCTCAGCCTTTCTCTGCCTCGCTTTGCAACAGCTGGCAGTTCATTCCTGTGTTTGTTGCATCAGCTGTTGCTGCTATTGGCACTTCCTAAATGCTG
>NW_008677637.1:91283-93053 GCF_000695815.1 Acanthisitta chloris | reverse complement strand
GGCTAGCCTTGTCAGAAGGCTGATTCATGTCCTGGGGCACCTGGTCCATCAGAGTTTCCAGTGTACAGACACATAAGTAGAACAGGTCAGTATCTTTGGACCAAGTCCCTTGCCAAACCTTTCAAGGAAACTAACTAGCTATGGCATAGGACAGAAGGTTCATGCATCAGAACATAACTGGTTAAAAAGATAAGTAATAGAGAGTGAATGGTTAGGTCTGGCTAAAGAGAGGTCACCAATGTACCTACAAGCACTTGTGCTGCTTGACAGGAAAGGAGATGCACAATGGGCTAAGAAAATTGCTGATAGTGCAGAGTTATTCATAGCAGTAAGGCTTAAATCGGGCTATCTGAAGAGTTGAAGGGCATTTCCAAATTGCTCAGTCCTGTGATAAACATACTCAGGTGAAATTCAACAGAGGTAAGTGATGGACTTTAGGAGAAGATATATGTGGAATCAATTGTAAACTGACAGGTTCAGAGCTGATCTGTGCAACTCAGGGGAAAGATGGTGGGGTTATGCCAAATGATTCCATGAAGACATTGGCTCAGCACTCAGTAACAGTCCAAATAGCAGACTAAATGGGAATATTTAGAGAAAAAGCTATGCTGTTGTTCCATTGTATAATTCTATTCACCTACCATGTAATTTTACAGCCTAGCAAAGACAGGAGGAATATATTAGGGCTCTACAAATCTGTTCAGTGCTCTACAATACAAAACCTAGAGGTATAAACTACTAAAGCTACCAGGAAACTAGTTCAAAAAGTAACAAAAAGGTTGTTCTTCTTGCAGTGAATATACCCACAGATTTATGCTCAAGTCTTGATGACCTTCTGCTTGTTGTCTCTGACAGCAAACTCCTCTGCAATGCTCAGGATGTGACTATGCTGTAGCTGAAGCAGATTTCTAAGCCAGTCTGCTCCCTTTTGTCAGGCCTTGACTTATGTATCCTCATATTGGAAGCCATTGCCCCAGGATGACTTCTCTCTTGGTACACTTGTGTGAAATTATTTCCAAATGGTTTTGCTCTTTTACAGACCCTGTTGGAAGAGGACTGCATGGAGGAGAACTCCAGGCAGGGTGGCCTACCAAAAGCTGGTAAGAGTGGTGTCTGACTGGGGGGAGTGATGCCCCAGTGATCACCTGTAGCAAGTGGACAGCAGGAGAGGGTGTGTGGTATGGCAGTTGTCTGCTGTGTCTTCTCAGCCTGTTTTTATATGTATATGAGGAGGAAGCAAGCAGTGTTCATTTCCTGGCAAGGTAAGTTCCTCACTTTCCTCTGTCCTGTCTGACATTGTGATTGACCTCCCAGTGGCCTGCAAACAGACTGGATGGTTGCTGGAGAGCAACTGGCAATTTTCTAGATTTCTGTGGGGAGCAAAGGGATAAGGAAAAGAGCACCACATTTCTGATTTACCTCTGTCACCTCCATACGTGCAGATGTCCATCTGAAATAGTGCTGTGCACTCAGTTTGGTTTTGTGCAGCACCTTGTGAAAAGCTGACAGTGATCTGACATTACAAATCTCTCTCCTTCCTCTCTTTCCTCCTAGTCGGGAGTGCTTCAGACAAACAGCTACAAGGACCCTTTCCTACTTCCTTTGGGTAACAATTCTGCTATCTCCAAGCTTACTTCCATAGGATGATGCCAAGGATACTGGCTGCATGTGGCAGGGAGACAGGAGGTAGGTGTGGAGACAGGCCTACAGAAAAAGTGTTGGAAAGGACCATTCTTACCACTCTCTGCCATGCCTGGCTGAGGAAACCAC
>NW_008677637.1:76637-91203 GCF_000695815.1 Acanthisitta chloris | reverse complement strand
ATTTAAAAGATGTGTAGATGTGGCACTTGGGGACATGATTTAGTGGTGGATCTGGCAGTACTGAGTTAACAGTTGGACTCAGTGATCCTAAGGGTCTTTTCCAACCTTAAGATTCTGTGATTCTATGCCTTTGAAGCAGAGGCATTATCTTCCCACATGTATGTAATGTCCTGCACAATCACCCCCTGGTATCAAACAGGACCTCTCAGTGATGCCTTGTGAGTAGCAGACAGCAATATGCAAAATAGCGAAGAGGGTCCTGGAGGTCAACAGCACATGCAGGACAGAGGTTTCAGCAATGGTTGCACATGCATCAATGGATTTGGCAATCTGTTTCTGAGATAAGCTATTACCAACTGTTTGTCTACTTAGAAATGAACAGTTTGACAAATGATGGTTATAAAATGAAGGCTCTTAAACTGCTGACCTTACAAAGCCCAAAGTAAGTAGCTATCAAGACTGAAGGCACATTAAAATAGACACCCATCATCATATTTGCCATCATGAAGGTTTATCCATCAAGAACCAAAATAGGAATTACCCTTTTATCCTCCTAAAATTCAATACATACAGAGAATTTTCAGCTATATTTAGGGAAATAAGAAAGGCAATTATGACATAAATAATATTTCTCTATGGATCATCTGTCAAATGACTGCAAATCTGGTAAAAATTCCTCTGCTTATTTGGAACCAGACCCCAGATTAAGCTTGAAGTTTTACGTGAATGTAAACTAGACATGAACTTGCTGCACATTTAACACAGTTCAGAGGAAATCACAATTGAAGTGTTCAAATTTAGAGTATGTTTCCATTTACTGTTCAGTTTGCTGTTTTGTGTATCTCTCAATTAACTACAGCTGGTATGATTTTATTAAACTGTGCCTTTATTAAGCTGGAGTGGTCCAAATGTTCAGCTCACAAGTAGAAAAGGCTCAGAAGTTGACTTTGCCTATTTGTATTGTTTATCCACTAGGGATAAATTATTCCTTGGGTCTGAGGAAAATACTGTGTTTCATTTTGAGGACAATGCTTAAGAGTGTCTACTCTGACACTCCTGAAATTTCCTGAGGGATTCCAAATGTATGCTATTAGTTATGAAGATGACGTAAATGGAAGAAATTATATATAATATGCTGGAAGAAAAGGAAGACTTTAATGGACACCTGAGAGATTGTACTTTTAAATTCAGATGGAGATGAAAAACTGTGTAGTCATAAACATTTAAAATTGTAGAGAAATGAGAGATTGTACTATTCAATTTTAAAACAAAATGTTCCACTTTTTGTTAAGGACCGCAACAACCTTTTGGTTATACTCTTCAGTGAGGAAGGATGACAAGGAACAACATCACAAGGAACTTTTTACTTCAGTCACTCTCCAGTGTACATGCCCTGTATCCACAACTAATTTTCAACTTCCATGGCTACAAGTAACCTGAAAAATTCATTTGTCATTACAAACTACAGTTTGTTTAATTTTGTGCTGTAATTTTTTTCCTGTATACATTCGACAGCTTTGGTTCCCTCACTTTAAAAAGGACAATGAGGCACTGGAATAAGTTCAGTGAAGGGCAACAAGGCTCATAAAAGGTCTAGAACAAATGTCATATGAGGAATGGCTGAGGGAATTGGGTTTGTTTAACCTTGAGAAGAAGCAGCTCAGGGGTGACCTCATTGCTCTCTACAACTACCTGAGAGGGGTTGTAGAGAGGTGTGGGATGGTCTCTTCTGCCATTCCTGCAGGGAGAGGACTAGAGGGAATGGCCATAAGATGAGACAGGGGAGATTCAGATTAGATGTTAGGAAAAAATTTTCACAATTAGAGTGGTCAGGAACAGGAATAGGTTGCCCAGGGAGGTGATGGACACACCATCCCTGGAAGTGTTTAGGAGGTGTCCAGATATGGCACTGGAGGATATGATTTAGGTGTTACAGCAGAGTGACAAGTTAATGGTTGTACTTGATGGTCTTAGAGGTCTCCTCCAACCTTGATGATTCTATGACATAAAACTTTGTGCAAACAGAATATACTGAATTGGCATCATGTAAAACCTTGAGAAAAATATCTGTCTGACAGGTGCAGCTACAAGTACTAATTTGACTGGATACTTGTCATCATAGTATAGCTAGTACCCCTTTCTGAACATCTCATTAAAATACAAGGACTTCTATGTGACAACAGCTGCATACTGGTACAATTAAAATACTTTGTGATGCAAAGACTGATAATTTGTTGCAACACAGAGATTCAATTGTTTGAGTACAAGATGCACACAAATGTTTGCTCTCATTGCCCCCACCAGAAAGCTCAAAAGAACTGTGAAATGGCCTTAAGCCCTACTCCTGTTCTGATGAACACAGGATACAGCCTGAGTCCCTGTCATGCTAAGACTTAACTCTTGCTAGTGTTTGGATGGCAGGCTCCCATGGTGTGATACAATTTCACAGGTGCTGTGCAGCACCAGTTCTTGGATCAGGATTGTATCTGCTCCAGGTTACAAAGGATAGTCATTAAATGTGGATTCACTAGTACTGTAAACAATGACTGGTGAGAAGTTGAGGGGGTGTGATATTTACTCCACCCAAAAAGGAGGGAGAACTCTCTTCTCCTTTAACTGGGAGGAATAAGGGAGCCATTACTGTCCCCAGAATCCAGCTAAACAGTTGTGAATTTGGAGATTTTAGTACTTTGAATCTCAAGTGTCTGGTATCCTTAATGGCATTCAGACCTTTGCATGAAGAAAAAAAATCATCAGCAGGTACAGGAAGGCTTTTTATATATATATATAAAAATTTATTCTGTGTTTTATAATTTGTGCCTGGATTTTGCATGAATGTCTTGGTGTTTCAAGCTTTATCCTGCAGTTCTTTGTTCCTAGTCTGGATGTCTGAGTGATATCAGCTGGAAATCTCTCTTTATTTGTAGCAAGACTGAAGCAGGTCTAAGATTTTAGCGTCACAGACAGACTCAGAGAATTTGGGATGGTGGAGTTTGGTATTAGAAGGCAGAGGTAATAGAGGTGGAAGAAGAAATAAAAGATTTCAAACCCAACAAATCAGTGATATGTTCAAGTCCAAGTGGCTCTTTGCACCAGCATGGCAAAACACATCCACTTTCCATAGTGAAAATCTAGATAGCATTGCATGTAGCCTTACTACTTGTGGCCTCTGATGCCATCTAAAGGATCTGTGCATAGCTGGGTTGGCTGGAAGCAGACTCTGGGGCAAGAACTATCTTTGTAGCTCCAGGTTCTTGGGATACTTTGCTTCTCTGTCACCACCTTCTCATGAAAATAGATTAGGAAGAGAGTTTACTTGATCATGTCGGTATATTTGATCATGTTGATCGTCACAACATGCCAACTAGAGAGTGCTAGAAAAGGGAAAATAGATGGTTAAAAGGATAAAACCCATCAAATTTGCTGGGCAAAGAGTGTATTCCAAAGGCAATCACATGTAATTATTTTGGATACAGGCAGGTAGGAAAGATGTAGAACCAAACAAGCCATAAAGAAACTTTTGCAAGCATCATTCAGGGCTTGGAAATTTTTCAGAGCATACATCTATAGACAAAATAAATGAGGATAATAGAGATGAAAAATGTGAACAGACATGAAATACCTCAAGGAAGTATTCACAGTATATTGACAGTGATGAACTAGGAGAGGAATCATTCAATGCAGTTCAACATTACTGTTTTGAGAAAGTAAACAATTTTTGCTAAGATTGAGATTGCTTAACTCAACAGAAACAATAAAAATGTAAATTATAAGAATCAGGACAAAGACTAATTTCATTGCTGATTTTTGTATATTTTGCTATGCTATAGTATCTGTAAAAAAAAAAAAAAGGAAAGAAAATACTTGGATTTTGAAACTGTACTGAATAACAAATTGCCTTTACATCATGCAGTCTATCTTGATAGGCTATTTTTATTATTCACACATTGGTGTATTGCTCCTGCACTTGTTAGTACCTCCTGAATGGATATTCCCTATCTATTTCATTTAATTTGTCTGTAGTAATAAATCACAGTGGGTTTGTTTGTATGTCCCTGAAGTAAGACAAATAACTTACCCTTACTGCATTTAGCCTCAGGCTTCCTTGTGGATGATATGTGTGCCTGGAAATTTAAGAAGCAATACTTGGTTTTTTTCATGATCCAGCTGCTATCTATACAGCTCTAGACAATGGAAAATTAATACCTCAATTTTCAAGCATTTGGGACTGAGCTGCAAAAAATCACCTTCCACTTCCAATCTGGGACCTCACTGAAAACATTTCAGAAATGAGTACCTAAAACCTCTTCTGAAAAGAAACAAGCTTGAAGTACAAGGGAAGTAGCACCACTCACTAACAGCTCTCAGCTTCTAAAGAACTGTGGTCAAAATACACTGAATTTAAACCAGCTAATTTTGTGGTACCTCTAGCATCATCAAAAGGTTCTGTCTGTATTTAGGGCAGAAGTGAGTAGTTTTGATGATGATTTTAAATAGCTCACTTGCTAAAACAGGCATATTTGAGAGACCTAAACATAGCAAAAAAAATTGTGTAGAATAGTTTTGTCTGAAAATGTTTCCTAAACCTAAAGAGGAAACAGTGCTTTCCTTCTACAGGAAGATCTGACACCTTGGATTTTCAAGACCCTGAGAGTATCAGTAAGTTTTAAAAACCCCTACCAGCCTTGCCTGGGGACTCCACTCACCATTTTGACTAGGGGACCCAGGCCTTCATTTCGGCTTAAGCTTGGATCTTCCGTCCTTGCTTGAGCTAAGTCATGGGCACAATGGTCTCCAGCTCCTCCTCAGGACAGACATCAGATGTGTGCAACAGGTAACATTATTTCCACTCCTACCTCTAGACCTGTCTCCTGCCAGTCCCAAGTGGGCCCCCAAACCTGACTGATGGCTTTGTTTTGCCAGGGCTGTTGATAGAGCCCAGCACCAGCACCCTGCCCTGTCCACCATGAACAGGTCCTGTGGGACTGTGCCCCATTGTTGAGGACACTGCCTGGGCTGTGGTTGTCCTCAGATCCTGGTTTGTTCCCTCTCACTTTGCAACCCCACTCATGCAGCTCCTTGGCACTACTTTGGGCTAAACATTGTACAAATCATTCTTTGACTGTTTTGAAGATGGACCTTCATAAAGCCCTCTTGTTTTCCAGGATGAACTTGTGTCTCAGACTCATGGCAAGATGTCAAGAGGAGAATGGTACATGATGCTCTTGGATGCAGTATTTTGAGCATTTTCTCTAAAAGACCTTCCTCTGTGCCAACTCTAGTGTGGTTACAGATGGAAAGAGTAGTCATTCCCACTGTACCTCATTACCTGATTGTTTAATTGGCAGTTCATATAAACTGACTTGGAAATGGCAGTGCACAGTGAAATTTCAAAGTTTGCAAATGATAAAGTTTGGTATTTAAGGGCTGTTTAAATTGCAAGGAACTCCAGAGCAACTTCATAAAACAGAGTAAGTGAATATCCATGCCATTTTGACTGGGAAATGGGGAGAGGAAAGGACAAGCTCGTGGACAATCCCCCACCATGCTAGGGAATGTGGAGTTCCATGAACAGCATCAGTCTGGTTGCCCGTGGTGACACTGACTCTGGAGGACGAATCTTAGTGCCAAGAGGCCAGTCCCTACAGTGGCACAAGTACTGTGAGCTTGGATTGAGCAGCAGGGATGCTGATCTTTTGGATGTAAAGTCTCCCCTTTGAGATATGACCACTGGTCATATGGCCATTTTGGGACAAACGCAAGCAACCACAAACACTTAGATCAGTCTCTGACCTTCTGAAGAGTTTAGTATTATTCAAAAACTCAGAGATTTCATTGTGCATTTTCTTCTCTAAATTGTCAATAAACATATTGAATAGACTAAATCCCTCTACTGATGCCTGCTGGGAATTGAAGTATAATTTTGGGAGGACAGATGCTTAGGCTATGACTATACTAATGAATTAAACTGTGACTAAAAATATATCCAGACATGGTTTGGACCAGGGAATCTGCCTAGTTCCCAGGATTAATGACATCATGCCACCTTGGAAAAATCCCTCTGGTTCAGTCATCCGTCTTGTTCCCATTAAGTCTTGTGGGCCCATGTAGATCAGCATGTCATGAAAAAAGCACCTTTTTCATCATGTTGTGAAAACCCTATTCTGTTGTTTTTTTAAGACTTTAGCAAGAGGAACAGCTCAGAGCTATGTGGGATCCTGAAGAAATGCAAATCCAAATTCTGGGGACCCTGTGTTGGAAGATGGACCAGGATGTATGTGTGTATGTGGGGTGGTGAAGGTTGGTGTAGCATCAGGTGAATCTTCCCAAGTATATGTGAAGGGTCAATACGAAGTCTGGAGATGGAGATTGTCAGTGATTTTCTACCTGATCCTGGAGCAAACTGAACACCTGGCACATTAGTGGGCCTGGGCTTATACCTGTGGTCCTGGAATGGTATGACATGGAGCTGAAGATGTTTAGATAGCAGAACAAAGCAGATATATGCCTTTAGCACATGCTTCTTAGGTATCCCAGCTCTGCATTTTAAGCAGTTCCTCTCATTAGAAACATCTTCCTGATGCAGTATCCCAAAGGATAAAAGTCTTAAGGAAGATGAAGCTGGAGATATCCACTGCTGTTGCATCTCAGACCATCATTGTGTTACAGACCAGAAGAGAGCTCCAGTGAGTGTTAATGGGGTTTCTACACTTGCTTTTGGGGTGGAACATGGAGCCTTTCTAACATCAGATAATTGGTCATATTGGACAACCTATGCAGAAACTTGGCACGTGTGGGTGGTGGAGAGCTGCCATCTCCTCAAATGACAGTCTCCCATGGCAACCACAGCAAACAAAGCAGCAGCTAGGGATTATGGATGAACAGGACCCACCTACTTCACAGACTGAAGCACTGCCTTTGGAGAAATGATAATGCAGCAGCTGTAAAGATGCTCAGATACACTTGTTCCTAACCAGACTGACATGATTGCCCCTGCTCAGGGACTCCAGCCAGCTCCTTCCTTCCCTGCTAGAGCACACTGGACACCACTAAAACACCAAAACTGGTGTTTTGTACCTTGTCCACACAACAAAGGTTCACCTCTGCCCTCCTGGAAGCAACTTCTGTGCATGATCTATAGAGGTACTTTCACCCAGTGGGGGAACTACCATGGCAAATACCCTCCCTTTCCTTCTTCTTGTACCCAGAGTGCAGCCAACTCACAGTTTAGGCATAGTCTCAAGGCAGCCTTGGGCAGCTGCTTTTGCTGCCTCTTTCCTCATGCAGGTCCTTCAAATCGCTGCTGCCCTCCAGCACCCATTTTCTGCTTTTCATCCAGCCCTTCCTGGAGTCTGAAATGTCTGTGCTGTGTGAGGAGGTTTGCATCAGAAGTGTGAGACACACACTTCTCAGTTCCTTGTGCAGGGTAGAGTGAAATGAATAGGTATAACACCCTTATCAGATGCTTGATCTGGCCCATTTCCCTTAGATGAAGCAGAGAAGCACCCTCCTCATAGTTCGTCTCTCTCAGCACAGGTCATCTGGCTTCTTCAAGGCTCTTGTTGTTCCACTCAAGGTGTTAGAGACAAAAACAAGCTCACTTGTTACTTTTATTAAAAATCTAATAAAAATACCACAGACTGGTTATTATTAGTCCAGTTACAGTATTGCTTGCAATTACAATGATGCTTACACTTGGAATGAATACAGGAAAGTTTTATTAAAAATAGCTCCTTTAAAAGGATAGAACTGGATAGAAGGAAGCACCTTTTCACCACAAGGAAGGAAAATCTGTCAAACAGGTAGTACAGAAAAGCAGTGCTGCTTCCATCCTTGGAGGTTTGTGTGATCACGTTGGAGCTCAAACCAAACCCTTAGCAATGCAGTCTGACCTTATAACTGTCCCACTTTGAGCATAAATCTCTGTCTCATCTTCTGCTGAGACAGACAGCACTCATGGGAAGCTCCTCAGAGCTCAGGTGCTATGCTGCATGGAGAGCAGCCCTGATGCTGAGGGAGTAGGTCAATAAGAGCCTCATCAACTACACTGGCAATGGTCAGTCCCTGCCCCAGGGAGAGCATCACCTGGTGCAGCAAGGGAGTTTGGGCTCCCACAGGCCAGGCAGCAGCTTTGGAAAACTGGTGACCCAAGTCCAACATCAGTCAGTGGTGTGCTGTTGTGGCTAAGGTGGATGCCAGCAGGGTGTGGTCTCTGGGTTGAAGAAGAGCAGGTAGGCTGAGGAAAGCCATTCTTCCCTCTGCTGGGTGTGGTCTCTGGGTTGAAGAAGAGCGGGTAGGCTGAGGAAAGCTATTCTTCCCTCTGCCTGACAAACATTAGACATGAGCAAAAGGACCAGGTTCACTTTGGGGCTTCAGTGCAAAAAGGCGTTTGTAGGAGGAAGAAGCAGCTACAGGGTACAAAGGACAGCTGTCAAAATATTGCCCAGGAACGCAGGGGTGGTTTAGAGAAGTCAAAACTCAGCTGCAGTTGAAACTGGTGAAGGACATCATGGGCACCAAGAACTTCAGTTGCTACTTTAGTAATAAAACATGGTCCAATTGTTTAGTGGGTCAGTGGTTTTAATGAAGTAGACACAGGCTGAGGCACTCAAAGCCTCAGTATTCACCAAAAACTTTTGCCTGGCTGCTGTGCTTAGTGAAAGAGTTCCAGGAGGAGAGGAACTACCATATACAGTCTATCCTCAACTCTAAGATTGTTGTCAAGAAGCAGTGCTATGTAACCCAAGCAACAGGGATGCAAATATCAGGTTTGCTGGTAGTCTCACAGCAGTCAGTGACAGACCTGACAGCCCCAGAGCTCCGAGTGGTACAAAAGTTTTACGTTACCAGTGGGGGTTGTCCATGAATTGGAAAGGCCCACAAAGTGATATTTCACTGTTGGAGTATCTGTTATGTGTTAATGTATGTCCTCACCTTGTGTGACAGGGAAAATGATGGTGGGATGTTCTTGTTGTCAGATGACAAAGGCTAATATCCCAGGGCCCATTTCCTTCTTTTACACAGTGAGCATTAGGGTGTCAAGAAGTATTTGGGGTCAAGAAATTTTTGTGAGTTGTCATTCATTGTACAAATATATATAAGGCTATTATTATTTCTGCTAGATCTACTTGCCATGTACCTGTAAATCGTCAGCCTCAGCAACTATTTTCTAGAATCTTTAGATACTTTAATTCATGAAACTAAACAGACTTTCCCGAGCACTGCAATCCTAGACTTGTGAGTGTAATTGCTCCTCTCACCCTTTTTTTTTAAACACTGTTTAAAATAAAAATTATATAATCCATTCCTCAACATGAATATTATGTGTGTAAGGGAACAGTGATGACTGGCTACTTTCTTGGGGAGGGTGAGCTAAGCAAGACAACAGAGTCAGCTGGGCTGGTACCTCACTGTCCAGATTACAGCCCTGCACTTTCTGAGTAATATGACCATGGCAGCCCTGGAGACAGTAGCCAGGTTGAACTGGGAATCCAGATCACAAGGCAAGTCAGGTCCAGGTGAAGCCTGGAGGCCAATCTGAAGGTCAGGGTCAGGTTTGGTGAGGGTAATCAGGATCAGATATACCCTATGGTCATTGTCTGACAAGAAAAAGCAATCCGTGGATAGCAACGAAGGAGTAAATTTTCGACCTGTGAGAACTGACTTGTCTCCAACAAGAAGTGAAACTTCTGAGAGGTTACAGGAGTGAGATGATGGTGAGGATCATATCCTATGTTACGAGAAAGATGGTGATGAAAATGTGTGAGTCGACTGCTGTGTGGAAAGTGTGACTGGCCTCTGCATCTGCATGCTCTTGTTTGTGTCCCTCAAGACTAAGACTGTACTGTTAGCCGGCTAAAGTATATAGGCACTGCATGCTCTTGTTTGTGTCCCTCAAGACTAAGACTGTACTGCTAGCTGGCTAAAGTATATAGGCAGATTTTGAAATAAAATTTGAGCAGAAATGTATGCAGTGAGGTGACTGCGGTCTTTCTAATTTCAAGTGACTTGTGTGCAAATTGCTACCAAAAACCCTGTACAAAAAGTGGACTTAGTCTCATGCCATCCTTGGGCACCATATTAGCTCTTTTTGCACCCACTATGAATTATATCTTATCAGTTAATAGGTTCCCATGTTCCCAGTCTTTTTCTAAATTACTATCCCAAATGCATTTAATGTAAATTATGACAGCTTCTGTACTTGTCTCTGAGGTTGATAGGACATCAGCCATCTCACTGCTGCAGGCCAGAATGAACTCACATCTTGGTTTCGTTTTAATGGAATCCCCTGGGAGCTCAATGTTCCAACAGCCATAAACTACACTTGCTCCACAAACTATTTCATTGCAGAGTGGCTAAAAATACTGATGCACTCTCCTGCACTTTGTGCTTGCTGTCTCCAAACAAATTCACCTCCAATCAACAATCATCATATGTAGATACTGCAAGAAACAGAGCTGGGTTTTGGTAGGTAATTGGACTTCATATTTTTTATTTTTCTTTCATGATTTATACATAGTTTGAGGTAACTGTAGCAGACCTAATTAGAATATTGTCCATCAAGACAGTAGTGATCCACAGAACAGCTCACCTGAGCAGGAGCAAGCCTGTGCTGTGACCAAGAGGCACAGGCAAGATTAACAAGCCAAGTCCAAGGTCAAGCCAGGAAAGCTAAAAGACACTCCAGGATCAGGCCTAGGGAGAGGCACACCTAATGCATAGCTCAGAAAGGGGCTGAGGGCCCAGGACTGATCTTAAACCGAGCCCCTGGGCTATAGACATGAGTGGAGACCGCTGGAGACACTGGTTGGAATAATTAGGGACTGTTAGTGCCTTCACAGTTTAGTCTCTGACAAATTCTTGGCATGACACACAGCTAGTATAGAGGAGATATTTGACCTTCAAAAAGAGTTGAGTTGCTGATACTGCTGATGCCTGGGGGTGCACTTCTGGGCAGAGAGACATGTGTCTCTTTTCTGTATGATGGAGCAGACCCTGATGAGAAGATACATTACTAAGATTTCACTAATCATCATCACTTCATCAACAAAACAATATTGTCTCTGACACCCTGACAGCATATATTGCTACCAGTGGGGAAAGAACCAGATGAGTTGTACAACTGCCTCTTTTCTCTCACTGATGCTGTGTGTGCTTGTGGTTTTGCCAATAAGGACAAACATGGACACATGTCAAAAGAGGTGTGACCGTAGAACACAGTACTAACGTTTTTATAGCTTGTTTTGCCCCTTCATACATATGTTTAGAGCTTTATGACCCCTTAAGTGCCCTCCAACGCCACCCACTTTATTACAATACAAGCTCTGAGGTTTTCATGAATTGTTTAGGGGACCAGAACATCTCCAGCTTGGTGAGTGATTTAGGTGGCCTGACAAGTGACTTGCTGCTCGACAAGCACTTTACTGTAGAGTTTGCTGCATCAGCACTCATATCATATGGATACCTGCAGTATGTATGAAAGTTAAAAGCATCAGTCTAAACAAAGAAAACAGAAAACATCAATTTTGAGTTGTTGAGGGACCCCATCTTAGACTATGGCATAAACACAGACAGTGATGTACCCCAAAAAACCATGATAGCACAGCACTGTGTTGTCAGGAACATGAAATGTGTGATAGGAACAAGGCTCCTTCAGAAGATACAGAGATGCCTATGACTAGAAGGTATTCACTAAAAAATTTGATGGCCTTCCCGATAGTTTTGGATCACTTGTCAATTGGCCAGTGTTAGGAACATCCATTTTCTGCTATTCTGACAAGGCACAGCAGCTGTGGCAAAAATTAGTTTGTAAAAAGGCTTGGAGAATGCCAGCTGCTTGCTTTTTGCTCTGCCTGACAGCATCATGTTCAGTTACAGTTGGCAACTCTTGTATCAGCACAGCAAATCTGAAAAAAAAAAAGAAAAAGTAGGGAAAAGAAAAAGCAGAATTGCTCTGCAAATATTTTTAAAATAAAATTTGTGGAGGACTTAGTGACTGTATGAGGAGAGGCTGAGAGAGTTGGGATTGCTCAGCCAGGAAAGGATTAGGTTTAGGAGTACTTATCAATGTGTATAAACACCTTATGGTAGGGTGTAAAGAAGATGAGGACCAGACTCTTGATGTTACATTACGGATGAACAAGAGATAAGGATCACATATTGAAATTCAGAGGCTTTTAGAGGATAAGAACTGATTTTTTTCTGCCAGTGCAGCTAGTCATTTACATATTGAAGAAAGCTACTGGCATTCAGTGCTAAATAGGGATGATCCAGACCAACATCCTGCCTTTCTATCAGGGCAGGCTTAGAAGCATGATGATGTTCCACCATCTGATGAGTGACCTGTGCCTTCTGGAGCAGTTGATCTGTTAGTGCACTCAGAGCTATGCCATCAGTCACTCAGGTGCATGCCTAGAAATGATTCTCTGGCATAGGGATTTGCTGAAAAAATAATGTAGAAAGAGAGCTCTTTGGTGTCTGTTTTCAGACATAATTAAAAGGCATGTATCTCCTCTGGTCTGCCTCTGTCACCTTGCCACATATCCATTGTCCAATATTGTATTAACAGTGGTGGTCAAAGCCCCTGCAACATACATTTCTTCTCTTATTTTTTTTCCTGTTTCATTCAAGGAATAGTGATTAGCACATTGATGATCCAGAGACAGGTTGAAGACAAACAGGTGATAGTGAGGGGTGAACTCTTCCCTGTTGGCTGACAGCATATGTGGACTGCAGCCATTCCTAAAATCAAGGTGCAGTGATTTCACTAGGGTTTGTTCATCATCCCCATATAGAACCACAATTTAGTGTTTCAAGTTGAAAGAGTTCTAAGCAAAATTGCTGCTAAAAGTGCCTTGCTATCTATCACCATAATAGCAACAAGCTCAAGCAGCTGTCCCAGAAACAAATTCTCCTGGTTGCTGACATGGCTGCCTTCCCATTATGTTGAATTCTTTCATACCCAACCTGGTCAACCAGGTATATTGTGTTCGCCATGTGTAGAGATTCAGTGTGTCCCCAACACACCTTGTGTGCCACCCACCCTCTCTTCACACACAGAAGGCCACAGGTAATAACTGATTTGCAGGTCTCTGTTGCCAGGGAGCTCATCAAACAAATGCTGTCACTGCTGCACATCAGCCTAATCCATTCAGATCTCTCTGATTTTCCCTATTCCTGGCTATGGAAAAGCCCAGACGTGTGGACTGCCATGGTGGAAAGTGGAGGCACCTCCATAAACAGGCTTTTCTCAATGCTTCCAACAAATCCAGATTTGATTTGCTCTGTTGCTGTTCTGAGCAGCCCTAAATGTAACTCATCCATTTCAAATTATATATCTCCTTTTCTAGTGGTAGAGCAGATCTTTTTTTTTTTTTTCTGAGCTTTCGATCTTTTTTGCAACATTTGGCCTGGGTTGTTCTTTTTCTTCTTCACAGCAGACTGCTGTCTGATGCCTCGGGTCCTCATCTTTTTAAAGGACAGGCATAGGCTGCTCCTGTGCCAGGAGACATGACAATTATCTCTTTCTTTTAAAGTTTTTCTTTGAATTTAGATAAGCCACAAGCCCACCTTGATTTGCTGCTATTTTCAACTTGTCCAACACAGCCTTGGAAATTCACCCAAACATATTTTCTACAGAATCTTGCATGAGACTTTAAACACAAGTCTTAACAATTTCCAAACCCTTTTCAAAAGTTGTCTGGCTGAAGTATATGGAATTCTACATGGTATATGGAATGTACCTCCTTCATATACAGAATGTATGGCAGGCTACAGAGCATCCCACCTACAGATGTGGCATACATAGTAGGAATACCACGTGTGCTGCTGCTAACCTGGACAGTACATGTCATTTGCAGGGCTGATCTCTGTAACAATTTGCTGCTGCCATGTTGGTGGGCTAAATTAAAACATCAGAGACATCCAGGACTGCTGATGCTGCTACTTTACAGTCCACTTCCTGAAACAAAATAAGGTGTGTTTGTTCTGGTCAGTCTTTATTTCAGCCTTGGCTGTGTCAATGCACAGGCAGCATACTGGCAGATAATGAAGCTTACTCCTGTAATGGAAATGATCTGGTTACTACTGCTACTTGCAACACAGAGTAATAATGCAATCAAAAGTCCCCAACAGGCTGGTACTCTAAAAAATGTGTGTAGAGGTAGAGCAAGCAAACCCTTCTGGTTATGCCTGTCACAAAGTGAAGGGTTTTTTCAGGAGCTCCTGGCAAAGCCTCCTTCAATGTGTGCTAAAATACCAGTTTTGGGAGAAATGTAAGAATTTGAGTCTGGTTTAAGCTTTGTTCTCCATATGACAAGATTGCAGACCATCTCCATGGCTGGAGCTTTGTTTCAAGGGTTAGTAAGATGATTCACACATTCCACCAAAAGGGACCACCTTTCCACAAAGTATAATGCCATCTCTATTGCCCAGCTGGGATATTTAAAAGGTGGCATTTTCACTGGTGCTGTTCCAGCTGTGTGGGTACTGTACTTCTGCTAGCCCCATCTCTGACTCACATGAGCATCAGGGACCTCACCAGGCTAAATGATGTTGGAGACTATGG
>NW_008677637.1:48466-76627 GCF_000695815.1 Acanthisitta chloris | reverse complement strand
CATTCCTGGGTATTGAGAAGTATAAACCACTGCCTACCAACCTTCTTTTTAAATTGCTTCAACACAGTCACTAGACATCCTGGTCTTGGGAGGTTTCAATACCACTGTTAAATATCTCGTGTGAGCCATGCCACATCACCAGCTCCTGCTTTTTCCTTCCTTTCTCTTTTGCAACAATAATCTCAATTTTATAGAGTGTGCCCTTATTTAGAATCACCTTTTGAGGTTCTTACATGTAAAAGGTTCCTTTGGCTGTTTTGTGACTGTGATCTATTGAGTAGTACATGAGTATCCCTTTCCACAATTCTAGTTTGCAAAATCCATGAATGCTTATAACCCTTCTTGCATCTCTTTTCTTTCAGACACACTTATAAAGCCTCCTTTTCTGATGAAAGTTGAAGATTCTTTAAATTAATTAAATTTAAATTTTTAAATATAAACCCTCACAAATTTTAAAGATCTCACTTCCACAGGCTCTGTAGCTGTGATAGCTCTGAGGCAGCTATGGTTACAGCTCCTTACAAATCCTGATAATGTATTATTGTAGCAAAAAGTGTTGTGTGCTATTAAATATCTCCACATCATGGATTAGAGCGCTCAGATAAAGTGCTCTGTGATGGAGGCTTTTACTTCACTAATAGTAACAGTGTTAAAGGTTACACAGCTTTAAAAGCTTTTTTTGAAGACCAGCTTAAAACATCTTTTCCCCGTCAGTCTGCAACATCTGAAGTGGTGTGCCCATGGTAAAAATGGTTCTAAATGGTTGTCCCAGGTTATTTTGCAGAGACCTGCATAATATACCTGTCACTGTGAAGATGCACTTAATACCAGCCTTGTGTTTGGAAAACTGTTGCACATCCACCACGGTGGCCATTGTGCCTCCAACTCTGCCCTGATCACCTTGTTTATTTTAAAATTCTTTCTTGATGCCTTACAGAAGATTTAAGACTCTTGGTTTGCAAGTCACACTATCCTTTAGCTACTTCAATCAGGTGATTTATACATCCAGAGCTGCCCATTTTCCCAGGAGCATAGTGTCTTCAAACAGGAGCTGTAGCATAGACATGTCTTCCAACACACCATTACCACATGTTAAGATATGAAACACTGGGCAACCTCATACACAGGAGAAATTTTAGTACGTGGATATGAGGAGTAATGGCTGCTGGTCAGGCTTCTCCAGCTCCAGTACTGGTGAATTCTCTCCTGTGTGTTTGTCATCATCTTTTCCTGTTATGGAATTGCATCACAGTTTATAATGGGCATGACTAGAAGAAACCAGTGTCTTTCCATTCCTTGAAGCTGAATTACAAAGAGGCACCTGTAGTAAGACTGACTTTTCTTCTTTCTCTTTATTGTTTGGGATGAGTGGTTTTCCTTCTGTAACTGACAGGATACCTTCACAGGGGTCAGTGGAGACTGCATGCAGCATTGTGATAGCTCCACTGATTCACAGGAAAATTATTTGGTGACTTGGGGGTAAGGAAAAAGCAAAGCATTCCCAGCTTACAAACCACAGCAGAGAATGTGGTCCCTAAATGATGTGCACAGGAGGGAAGTTAAACACATGACTTGAAGTCCAACACCTTGTTTGTTTTCAGATTCTAATGCAGACAAACTTAATCTGAAGGCTTCACAATTGATGTTGCAGATGAGTGCATACAATACTGCACTGAAATGTTCTGTTTTGCTCTTTTTATGCTGTGTTATCTGATAAGCCATCATCATACTGATGTTATCCCATTTGTCCTCCCAAGCTAGTATCCTAATCATTTGGATAATGTAATATTTAAATCCTATTTTTTGCTCAGCAAATGTTTTAAAGCATGAAAACACAGAGAAATGGAGCCTAGCAAAAGTCTGAATTCTGCCCTGATTTATTAATTTTAATATCAATTTGATGCTAATTTTTAATGTGGATTGTTCTTTCTTTTAAATGTGATCATTTAGCAGACTAATAAATTCATGAATGACTGTGGTTTTAATTTAGACCACTAACATATCTTCAGACCATGTTTATTTTGTCAATCCACTTTTCATTAGAATTAAAAAACTTTGCAATCAGCAAGGTGAAAGCATTTCTAACACTAGGTTTAGGCTAGTGTCAAACTACTGTGATATTGAGAATGTTTTTTAGCCAAGCAAAGTGTTTAGTTTCTTTTCCTTACATTTTCCATCTGACACAATCCCAGTCACTACAGGATGATGGCAACAGCCTTTGAAATCTGAAAAATGAAAAATGAGATTGTGATTGTTTCACCTCCGAAGTGCTACATTGACCTCAGTTAAGATCAAGAATGAGAGAACATTGCTACAGTTCTGCATCTACATTTTAGTGACTGCACTTCACAGCCTAGTACATGGGCAAAGGGCTCAATATAGATGCAAATGGGATGTTACTTCACTTTTTTTTGCCTTTAATGGCTTTTCTAAGTCTGTAGAGAAAGAATGAAAATTTGCATTGATTCCCAGCAACATTCTTTGTTCATTCTGGGAACAAATACAAAGGTCCAGTCTGAGAATTTAAAATTTCATGAGCATTCAGTTTACACAAGTTTCATAATGCAGTCACATTAGTCACACTAGTAAAAGAAGTAGAGTGACAATGTTGTAATTTCATTGAAATCCATTTAAATTTCACCTTCATTTCATTATGACCAGCCTGTACTCTTGCAGGGTTGAACTAACTGATATCTTCAGAGAGCTTTGGTTTATTTGATCATTGCACTTCATTCAGTGAAGATGAGGGTCTGCTGGGAGAAGCTGGTATCCTGAGAATAAAGAGAAGATCCCTGTGAACAGACTTAATATTACAACAGGGTCTTTAATTATGCTCAAGAACAGGGACCTCAACAGAGAGGCAAATAAAAGGCTTGTGGGTTGAGATAAGGATGGGGAAAGATCACTCACCAGTTACTGTCATGGGCAAAACAGATGCAGCTTGGGGAAATTAACTGAATTTATCACCAATGAAGTCAGAATAGGATAATGAGAAATAAAACCAAATCTTAAAACCACCTCATCCTGACCCCTCCCTTCTTCCTGGGCTCAACTTCACTCCCAGTTTTCTCTCCCTTCTGCCCCACAGTGGGGCAGGGGAACAGGGAATGGGAGCTGCAATCAATTTATTCTACAGTGTCTCTGGCATTCCTTCCTCCTCAGGGGAAGGACTCCTTACACTCTTCCCCTGCTACAGAATGGGGTCCTTCTGATGAGACAGTCCTCCATGAACTTCTCCAACACGAGTCCTTCCCAGGGGCTGCAGTTCCTCCTGAACTGCTCCAGTGTAGGAGCTCTTGTGAAACAACTTTTAGCTCTTACAGATGTTATCCCAGAGGCTCTACCACCATCACTGATGGTCTTGGCCTTGGTCAGCAGAAGGTCCATCTTGGACCCATGTGACCTTGGCATTGGCTCTGTTGGACATGGAGGAAGCTTCTGGCAGTTTCTCACAGAAGTCACCTGTCTAGCCCCCTGCCCCCCCTTCAAAACCTTGCCATGCAAACCCAATACATGCACTTTTTTTTTTGCACAGCTGAATGCACTTGTCACTTAATTTTAGTCACCTGGGCAAAGTCTAGTAATAAAAAACTTGTAAACAAGTTTTAATGGCAGAAATCTGAATTACTAAAATATTATGTGAATATTTCCCTTTACACTGAATGTATTCCTCTTCTAGAACTTATTTATCCAGGTTGAAATATAATTGTGATGTACTTGAATGTCAGTTAATGAGTGTTTAACAGGGAATTAGGCTTTCTAAAACTAAAGAATGTGAGTCAGTAGAGTACATTTAATCATGGAGCAGCTCAATCATCCTCAGTAGTTGTTCTTGCTTATTAAGGATTTTAGGATGTGATTGTTTAGGTGGTGTATGGTGGTCTTCCATATAGGGGTTTATGTTGCTATGAAGTAACATAATGTTGATATGTTTTTTGTACATTTCACCTCCTATTCACAACAACTACAGCTCCATGCTTTCTCCTAGCCTGGATGAGACTTTAGTATGGCAGAAACAAAACTGATTAAGGTCTATCTTGGATGAAGTAAATGTTTCTCACTTAAAAATATCAGTAGTAAATCAAAGCAAGCAGGAATCACTCCATAAAAAGCATATTGATAGTGTCAAAAGGTTTTTGATGCCTTAAACTACAGTAGTAGCTTCAGCAGAAAATGCACTCATGGGTCCCTTAGTTCTCCCTATGAGATCCACCCAGAATATTCAGTGCATGAGTTTTCAAATGCTAAAATGACTAGGCATGGGTCAAAGACATTTTGACTGAAATCTGAATGTACTTTAGATCAGGATTTTGGCTGCAGATATGCAGATGAAGCGAGCAAGAATTGCAAGTTCACAAACAACATCAATTGTCTGACTGCAGTTTGTATGTGCTTCTTTCCATTAGTAGCTTCTTCTTTGTTCTACAAAATTGGTCAAAAACCAGTGGTACTATGAGTGATTTTCCACTGTAAGTGCTGTCTCTTGAAACTGTAAAATCCAAAGTCTTTGCATAAAGTCATTGCAAATATGCAACACTTACCAGAATTTTTTGTCCCAACAATTCTACTAGGAATAGGTGGCATGGGTACCTTTTTACAGTTAAATACTAATCCCAGCCTTGCAGCTGATGGACCTGGGGAGACGGAACTGTAGCAATCTCACTTCTTTAGTCCTTCATTCAAAACTTCGAAGATTTGTTTCTAGATTCTCACTTGGATCTCTTGCCTTGACTAATTTGAGTTATCTAAGACAGGTCAGTGAAAAACATATTTGCTTGAGGTGCAGAAACCATGGATTAGAACATCCACGTGTTCATGTAAGAAAAGAAAGCTTAGCATCTGAGCCAGTTAATGACTGAACATATTACTTTTGCTGGCTGTACTAAGGACAAGCTGGTATGAACAATGTTTTTAAAACATAAAATTGCCTAGTTCAAATATTTAACGGTAAAGACTTTCACTAGACTTTGATGTGAATTTTCTAGCTAAATCCTTGAGAAGTTTCTGCCTTCCTTATCAGCATTGCCACAAATGAATTTCTATTTGCTGCAATATTACGGTTAATTTAGTGACTAAAGTGATTTAATCTTTTTCCTCTAAGGCAATCTATTTACTACAACCTTTGTTCTTTGTTTTCCCATCTCCTCATTCTTCAGCACTATCTTAACTCATTTAAGTGAATAAGAATAGGAAATTAGCACATGGAGATCTAAAAGGCAGCTACCTATGGTACCTTCTATCCACACAGATCTGCATGGAGTACCTGCTACCTTGTGGTGACGAAGGTTGCTCCAAGAATATATTTACAGCTGCTCGAGCCCACTGAGAGACTTAAAGATCCTATAGCAAGAAGAATTGACTGTGCCTCAAACTCAGACAATATTTTAGAGGGTTCTAGAGAAAATTAACCTTTTAAGAGAATGGGTCCCTCCCTAAAATGATAGGAAAGAATTTTGTATTACAGAATATATAGGTCAGGAATTGTCCCAATGTTAGTAAGTAATCTGTTCTCTTTTGGAAATGTGTTGGGAATTTCTTCTCCGTTACTCTCAGAAAAGGGGAGTTCATCACTGTTGTATTTTTCTGGCTGCTATGCTCCCAGCAGCAGCCTTCTTTTGTTTACACAAGCTCATTTGTACAGCTGTGTATTGATGGTGTTCTGCTGATCTATATGCCATAAGAAGTGTTTATGACAACAGTGCTATTTCTTAAACAAATATGTCATTATTTCTGAAATATTCAGCAGTTCTCTGGCTATATTTGGAGTTCATCTGTTTGTGAAGTTATTTGTGAACTGAATTAATTCTGGTTTATGTTTAGAAGTGTTAATTTAAGTTTTCTGTTATAGAGCAATCATTTTGAGTGAGGCCTTTAACATAGTCTCTTTATTGTCCTTTAATGTTATTCCCTAAGTTGTCATCAGTCTAAGGAACATATTGATACAGCTACATGGCAGACTATGCACAATTTAAAAAAAGATACTAGGGACACCAAGATAAGTTCAAGTGAGAAAACCAGTGTGAGCTCATGAAATAGTAATGCTATTTTAATTATTGCAGAAATTATTGTTCTCTTAACTATCATGCTATTTGTTGGTCTGAAAACAGACATGAACCTGTGTACCTGGTTTGAAACCTCCCCCTACACTGCTTTTGAGCAGCATGCCATCTATTCCATCACAACCTACTCACACTGATATCACCAGGGAAAGCAGAAGCCATCACAGGGAAAGGTGTCTCTAAGAGCCCTGCTTGTTCTAGCACTCTCCCACCAAAGGAGGCTGTTTCCTCCCTGAGAGATGACTCCCTCTGAAGACCTTCCATGCCCACCATCTCCCTGTGGTTGCAATTGACAGAAGGGCAGTAGAGAATCAAAATCTTATTTTGTGGGATAATGTGAGCCAACACTGAACATTTTAGTTATTAGTTAAACACAATACATATGTACAAAATTCTTCTATATACCTTCATGAGTCATGCTGCATCATAAAGTGTGCGGAGTGTTTCCACATTTTTCCCACCTGGAATACTGCATGCGGTTCTGGTGTCCTCAACATAAGAAGGACATGGAACTGTTGGAGCAAGTCCAGAGGAGTCCATGAAGTTGATAAGAGGATTGGGGCATCTTCCCTATGAAGACAGGCTGAAGAAGTTGGAGCTGTTCAGCCTGGAGAAGACTGTATGGAGAGCTCATAGCAACTTTTCAATATCTGAAAGGGCCTACAGGGGAGCTGGAGAGGGACTCTTTGTTAGGGACTGCAGTGACGGGACAAGGGGTAATGAGTTCAAACTGAAGGAGGGAAAATCTAGGTTGCATGTGAGAAAAAAGGTTTTTACTATAAGGGTGGTGAGACATTGGCACAGGTTGCCCAGGGACGTGGTGGCTGCCCCAACCCTGGCAGGATGGATGAAGCCTTGAGCAACCTGATCTAGTGAGGTGTCCCTGCCCAGGGCAGGGGGTTGGGACTGGATGGTCTGTAAGGCCCATTCCAACCCTTAAATTCTATGATTCTATGATTTTTCCTCCAGTGAACTGGTAATTGACTTGAAAGAGAAGTTTGAGGATAATTTCTTTTTTGAAATGACAAGGTTTAAAATACTTCTTTTAAATATTTCACCAGTGCTCCAGAAATTTGCTGTGTGTAAAAACAGTGAATAAATCTATGGTGCCCTTCTGTTTCCATAGTGTTCAGTATCAGTACTTTATTCCTGAAGTCAATGTGCAGGGGAGATGTATGGAGCAAATAAAAATATGAGGAAATATATTCACACAATTTCTCACTTACCTAATGCAGAAAATGAGAGAAAACATGATCATTTATAACTTGGATGCCCAAGAGCAGACCCACTTTCATGAGCAGTCTAAGCTGATACTGGATATCTGCAATATAGTATGATCTGGGGGTGATACCAATCACCATGAGGTATATTCCCCACCTGTAGAAGGGACTGACCCTTTAGAAAATGTGTCCCATGTGCTAGAATTATTCAACAAACCTTTAGATGACCATGAGATAAAATCCTGGGACAACTCACGTAATTGAATTGAGAACAAACTAGCTTGTCAACATCAAGACATAAATTGAGTCTTGTGTGTGGAATTGGTTTATTTAAATAAAATGTACACTGAAAGACACATAGTGCATTTTGAAAGCAGATAGCCCACCACATTTGGAGATTTAGACTGAGACAGCCCTGAAGCAGATAGAGACCTGAGAGAAAGAAGCTATGACTGTGATCTCTGTGAATTTCCCTGTGGAATCTGAGAATTTCAGCTACAGTGGGGAATAGACAGCTAGAAAGCAATTTCCTCAACTCATAAATAATTTTAACCTCTATGGAGTCATGAAGCAGGGTTCTTATTTGTAGAAGATACACTGTGAGTCTTTCAGAGAGATAAAACACACATTTTAGCCTCATCCCATGAAGGATTTAAAGTTTTCAGCCCTCTGCTAACTTCTGTCTCTCTATATCCATGCTTGGACTGAACTTAACCCTGTAAATAATGCAGACAGTGTACATTACAACACTGTCATTAATGCTCACAGTGTACCTCTGCAAGTCTCCTGCAGGGAATATGGCCATGCTCCCATGGGTGCTGAGGAGTGTCACTGAACCCATAGGACTCTGCAAAGAAGTTGGGACCCTCCACCCACACTCCAGGAGCTGCCCTGGATGAGCACCTTCAGTGCATTCCTGAAGTGGAGAGGGGTCTGTCTGATGTATATCCTGCTGCTAGGCTTCTCTCCAGGCTGGATCTGACCCTGGCCTTGCCCTGAAGCCCAGTGCTGGTCAGTGCAGGGCTGTGCATGTACCCACTGGGAACACACACTCAGCCCTACTGCTTTTGGACATGGAGGCTTGGAGCTGTGACTGCCATGCCTGTGAACTGCTCTTGCCACAGCTTGTCTGGGACTCACCAGAATTCCCCCATGCTCCTGGTGCCAACATGCTGTCAGTTTGTTGGCTCAGGGTGGTCCAGAGATCTGGTCCTCCCCTTATCTCCACCATGTGCAAATTAGTTCATCCTCCACATCCTATCCAGAATAAACTAAACAGTGGATGGGAGAAGAAAGACAAGTATAGAGCAAAAAAAAATTTACTCAAGTCTATATCCATTGGTGCAGACATGGCTTTCCTTTATTCAACCAATTGCTCTACAGAAAGACCTCTTATGTGCTGCTGAGAAACCCTTGTAACAATTCCCAGTACATCTACCATGGAAGTAGAGTTACACTGAGCTACAGAGCAAACCTCTTGCTGTTCTGGCTTGTGTCCTATTGGCTGCAAAATAATGAGGCAGCAGGATCAGAGAGGATTAAACTGGAAACCTGAAGAGACTTGGTCTCCAGCTGTGAAAATCTTAATGACTGGCAGTTTAAATGGGAGTTCAAGTGCACAGGTGACAGCAAACAGTGTGACAGTAGGAAGGGAGGCAGCTGGAAGGTAAGGATGCAGGGGAAGGACTGACAGCTCCTTTAGTTGATGTTCAGACTCATCTGTACCTGAGCTTCCCACTGCAGCCAGCTCAGGAACTGGCTAATGGACCAGGGCTGCCTCACCAGTGCAAATCACAAGAAGGATAGACATCTCTTTCTGTGATGCAGGTACCCATATGATAAGCACTCAGATTGAGTTCTTACTTCCTACAGGCCACATCTTCTCCTGAAGTCAGGAGAGACATGCAGGCCATCTTTTTCTGCCTGATATTGTCACCAGAATGCTCAGTGAGATAGGTGGGGGCTGATTGGCTGCAGCTGAATGCTCTCTTCACAGTTTTAAACAAAAGTTGCAGTGGATTGTTCCCAGCTGTACTCACCCCAGAAAAAGAAGAGTTCTCTAATTCAGTCCTGATGATGCTCCCACCAGTAAGCAGGGAGTGTAGAAGCTGTTTTAGCCTCTAAATCACATTCTAATGGAGCTTAGATGTAGCCATGATGCTTCTTTTTCCAGTTCCCTGCAGTGAAATTACATTAAAAGAAACTAAAAATACACTTTCTATTGCTGCTTTTTCATGCAATCTGATTCTATACTTAACTGCAGGGATGTTATTTACCTGTCAGGTTAAAGACAAGTTAAGGTTGGTAATTGGAAGTCCTGGAGACATTCCTTCTACTTCTCTGAGCTCCTTATGATGGTGTTTAGGGTCTCCAAACTTCAGTGTGACAATGTAGCATAATTAGGATTTACAAGTTGAAAATTAAAATTGTGATATTTTAAAAAAAGAGACTTTTTTTAAAAAAAAGAGACTCTTTTAAAAAAGACATCTAATTACTAAATAACAGAATGAAAGTACTGGCAATCTCATTGGCTATTTGTATTTAGAACTAGAATAGAAAGCATAATAAAAAAATGCTGGGAGAAGCTGTCCTGTCCTTTCATAGTTTCTTCAGATATTGGCAGTCTAAAAAAAGCCTCTTTTTCCCCAGTTAGATAATTAGAGCAATTCAGACATTTGCATTCAGGAAAGCAGTCACTTTCAAATGTGTTCTACAAAGCCATTTTCTGAAAAGAGCCATTTCCAAATCATGCTGTTCTTCTAAGTGCGCTAAAGCATAAAGTGTAATTAGACTTATTGCCTTAGAATTTAGTGGGAAATGTTTAAAAAAAATTTAGCCCTCCTTAAAGCATGAGTCATCAGCTGGCTGGAGGCCTGAAGAGCCACATCACGGTCTTCTATCCCTTTGTTATAAGGGATGCTTGTATGTGAGCTTGCTGTTACAAAAAAAGACATATATTTTGCTGGTGGTATTCCCATCTGTCTGCGGAGAGATGCTGAGAATCTGTTCCTGTCTCTGCTTCTAGGGCTCCCATTTCCATTACAGGAAGGACCACCAGAAGAGAAGTGCCTCTCCTCATGTTCTTTGCCATGGGAGGAAGAGCTGGGAAACTAAAAGAGGGGTTTTCTGTTTTGTCAGCCAGGAGGAGGAGTGGCAGGCAAAGTCCTTTCAGCCCAACACTGAAGGGAGATACCTACAGATCTGCTCCATGGCTCATAGAGCCATTGCCATTTGCTTGATATGTAAAAGAGCAAAGGGATGGACCATACTCAGAGAAGACCACATCTTTAGACAATTTTGTAGCCTTTGAATGCATGTTTACTTCAGATTTCTCATTTTCAAAGGATTATCATTTGAATGTAATTAGGCAACCTTGAGAGCCAAAAAAAGCTTTCTTGCTTCTTGCAGTCACTATGCATGTAACAACTCCTTTATCTGCTGAAGCACTAAAGCCTTTAAAAGAAATATTTATAAGAAGGGATTTTTCTTCTGTGTGGTTTTTTCCCCCCCCCCACTTATTATTTTCAGTCTGGAAATTGTGTTTTGGCACATCTGTCTTGGAAATTACATTACTGTATTACATGAGCTAAAAATCAAAAAGGTAAGAGCCAATTGCAGCAAACATGTAAATGAGGGAATTCAAGTCCAAACAGCTTAAGATTCACGAAATTGTAATTAGCAGAAACCAAGTTTTGCAACAAAAAGATGTTAGTCAGTCTTAACTATAGACTAAATATCCAATTTGTTACTTATTTATGAGCATGAAAAATTTAAAATGCAGCCTGCCCCCACTTCCAATAAAGTGTTAGCGGACGCATTCAATGTGCAATGTGGGAGTCACAACTTCAACAGGAACTCTGGTTTTCACTTGTGCAGTTCAATGTGGCCTCTAGAGAACCCCTAACACTCATTTATATCAGATTCAAGGTAGTCTTTGCCAGCTAGCATAAACTCACTTGGAACAATGTTAGGTTATATATCAGAGGATGAGCTGTTTAATATCAGCCTCCTCTCACCTGCATCCCTGATTTATGGTAATATGACTATTTAAAATATAGAAGAAGGCAAATTTTTTTTATGCCTGGCCAAAGACTCCACTTTTCTTTGAGGCATTTCCAACCTCGGTGAGACTTTCTGTTCAGCACTGTAGTGTTGCAATACATCACCCAAGATGGAGAACCACAGAAGTGTCATACAGAGGAAAACAAAATGGTGAGCTAGAAAGGAGTTACGAACAAGGTTTATGATATCAAGTCCTTAAAATTTTGAAGGGTTAGGTGAGGAGTACATGTACCTTTCCAAGATTTAGGACTGTTTTATTTATAGAAGAAATAATGTGTGCTCAGGGAATGGATAAAGATGGCTTACACTTAACTAAAAGGAGACTATTTTGTAATGACATCTTCATTTTCTCAAAAAAGGGAAGTTGTCCAACATTTTCATGAGGTGGAAGACTAATTGACCAATTGACTGGTGAATTTTGTATCAAAGATATAGACAATCCTCATGTTGGTCTTTAGCTCTGACAAAATGCTTCTTGCACCATTAAACTTGGGTTCTGCAAAAGATTATTTATTTAAAATAATCTGTGAGCATTTTCTGTAGCTGCCTGAGTGTGGTTTTAATAGTCTTTTAGCAGACGGTATAAATGGATGCTGCAGGATATATAGAAGGGAAGCATGCTGTGGAAAGATAATGGAGTCTAGATGTGCATTCAGAACCTCTATCCTATTCAGCTGTTAGCTTTATTATCTGTACTATCAGAGTCTGTATTTTGGTGTTATTTCTCATCCAAAACATTATCCAGTATTCTGCTGTTCAGTGAGTAATTTGGATTGACTCTACAGCACAAGACAAGTTACCAGCTACTGCTGGCAACTGATTGTATTCTTATTTATTATGGTCTTAATGCATGCAATATGCACTAATCACAGTATTACTTTAGCTTTTGAATGAGTCTAATAAGCTTAATGCCATTGAGGGTTTTGCCTCTTGTCAGTTCAAATTTTACAGGTTATTGTACTATAAAGGATTAGAGTTTCTGAAGCAGAGTTACTGGTGAAATCCTGATTTTATTGCAATCAGCTGGAGTTTTCCCCAAAGCTTAGATGGTAGTCAGCTTTCTAGGATGAGTTTCTCATTTTTGAGGGGTGGGTCTAAAATGGGCTTGGAAATTTCAGATCCTGTGTTGATCCTTTCAGGAAATCTGGGTTGGAATTGAATTTGTATGGGCACTAAGAAAAAGAGAAGCATCAAGAGTGAGGAGATAGAAGCCTCTCCCTATTAAAAACCCTTCTCCAACCATTCCCCTCCAAAGTAACTCCTGAATCACTTGGGCCAAAATATTTAATGCTAACCATTGCAAAGCTCCACCAGGAAAGCTACTTTGCATTCTTCTTTCATGTTAGCCTCCAAGCCAAGACTGCTGTCCTGAATTTATAGCACAAAGCATCTCTAGAGCAAAATGCCATATGAGATCAGGGTGCTCAGACACACTTGTCCCTGGCAGATGTCCTTCTTAGCCATTGCTATGAGAACTCAATAAGCCTCTTATCCTGATTTCAGACTGGAGCTGGGTCAGAGCCTTTGGAAGATGGTCCAAGGCAGGACTACAAAGGCCTTTTCTCTGATGTACGTTTGTCACGCATCCTCCATACCAGGTCTTTTCTGAGCAGTGAATTTTCCATGGCCAGTGGCTGGGATGACAGGCAATAGCAGTAAGGCAAGGCATGTTCTGTGCAGTTCCCTTCTGAGGAGGCCACCCAGCTAGGGGTGACAGCCTGTGCCACTCTGCATTTCTGGTGTGTGTACTCTGACCAGTCTGTGAAGGACTTGGCTTAGGAGTAGGATGGCCTTGTATGGGTCAGTTGGGGTTACTACTTCAGCACCCCCATGTTTATCCCAGAGAGCCTTCTGCTCAGCATTGTTAAGGTGAAGCATGCTCCCTACCTGCCTGTGGCTGTGTAGCCTCCATGGCACTCATCCCACATGGTCCAAGTCTTGCTCTTCCCTGCGATTCAGAGGTTTCCCACTTTACAGGCACCATCTGGAAGGTGTTGAGCCTTCTGTATGAGCAGTACCTGCAAACTACCTGTCTTTGGAAAACTGAGTTTCCTGTGGGATGGAAATATCCTGGGGGTATGAGATGATGCCGATGTCACTTTACCTTTCAGTTATGTATTGGAGACCAGGCCTGCTTTAGCATTAAACATTCACACGTGAAAGTTAAGGTCACAGCCCAGTGGCTGGAGATACCCCAGAATGCACTTCCAGGGTCTAGCAGAACCTGCATTGCAACAGAGCACACTCACAAGGCTTGCAAACATGCTTTGAGGCCAAATATGCTGTTGCTACTTGGGGAATTTAGTCTTGTATATATTGCATGGCATTAAGTGTGAGGTAGCAAAAAGATAGCACAATTGTTTGCCTTCCTCTTCAAGCACTAAAGCCCATTGTTTATATATACAATCAACATGCTCAAAATCACTGTGCACTTATTGTCTGCTTCTTTGTAGACCTGTACCTGACCAAATCATTTACGTTTCTGCTGGTGGGCCTGGGCACACGTGCTTTAGGGCTGAAATTTATGCAACTAATACGCTGCTTGGTGACCTTGACATGCCTGAGGGAGAATTCCCAAAGGCTGTTTCTCCTACATAATCTCCCAGTGCAGCCTATTGCTATGACATGTAAGAGATGATGCCACACAGAGTGAAGCTGGCACATTACAGTATTGTATCACTGGATGTCAAGAACTCATATGCAACTGTATCAGGAAGTGGGGCAAGCTCAAAATTAAGAAAAGGATAAAAAACCCCCACAACAGTCTGTGACTTTGTAACTAACCCCATTGTTTAAATATTCAAGTAAAATTCCTGCTCTGAACCTCTTGAATGTTACAGCTTGGGCAGTTCGACCCCTATATTGTCCTATCTTCGTGCTGCTTTCTGTGCTTCAGTCCTTCTAAGACAAAATGGTTTGCAATGCATGTTTTATTATGGCACATGTTTTCATTTCACACTTCATTATATATTTCTGTTTCCATATTCCATTATGCATTTTAGCTATTGTATCTCCTTTGACAATTCATATGCCATGCTGCATTAGCATTTCAAGTCTTGTTTTTGCTTGTCATTATGAATGATTGTTATCACAAATAATTTTATTTCTGATTTCACATCTCATTACTCATTTTCCAGGCCCTCACTGTGGATTTCTGTGTTTGTGTTGTACCATACACTCGGAGGGGGTGATTCCCATCAAGCACTGATTTTTCACAACTTGTTATAGATTTTGCTTTCTGCATTTCATATGCATTTAATCTTTCTTAATTTGTTCTGCATTTTTGCTACTGCATCATAGGATTCACTACTTTATTTTGCATCTTATTTCATTTTTCCTCTTAAAGGTGCATTTCTAGTCTTGCCTTTCAATACTCTTTCAGATTTTGTATTTCACAGCTTATTACAATTTTTCAACTTACTATGTACTCTTGATGTCAAATCCTGATATGAGTTTCCTTTTCACATCTCATTACTCACTTTTTTTGATTCTGCATCTCAATATGAATGCTTTTTAGCATCCTGTTTCCAGTTTGTAGTTTCGATTTTTGCTGTGCATGTTCATTTTTTTTTCACTGTTTGGTTTTGCTTCAGCATCTCATTATGTACTTTTAGATCTAATTAGGAATTTCATGTATCATGGCTTATTAGCCAATTTCCTTTTCATTGCCCATTACAGACTATGCATTTAATTCTTAGCATGACTTTCAGATTCCCCTGTACATTTTCTTCTTCTCACATTCTTTAGTTAGCTTCTTACATCTTATGATAAATTTCATATATATCTACTAGCCTCTTGCTATGATTTTTCAAGTCTGTAATGTTTTTTCCTCCTCTGTAAACCCTTTTGCACCTCACTAAACACATTCTTTTAATATTTCATTAATCATTTGAATGATATAATATTGAACATTGCATTTTTGTATCTCATACTAGTTTTTCATTTAGAGAATGCATAATGAACTTCCATTTCTGTCTTTTTTGAAACTTGGGAGTGGCAGTGGTGCCTCTTAGCATACATTTTCATATCTGCAAATCCTCCTGTGTCTCCTTTTCACAATGTCTCTCTTTATCTGTGTTTTCTTTTTCAGAGCTATTCCTGCACTTCCCCTAATGCCCACAATTCTGCAGCTTGATTTATTTCTAATGACTTATTTCATATTCTGTAGCTCCTGACACACTTTTGATTTTGAATAATCTCATGCTTTTCTTCTTTATCTATTTATGATAACTTTTATTGTTGTATTTCTTTATGAATTGCTCCTTTCTTAATTCATATGCCTTTTTGTCTCTCACCAAACAGCCATTTTTCTTATAAGGTTTCCTGAATGAATCACCTGGTTTGATTTTTTTAACTTACATCCTCTGGTGTGTAACATTACCCATTATAGATTTTTTTGTATCTCCTCTTTTAATGTTTATATCTGTTCTGCATTTCATTATGCAGCTTTATTATACACATCTTGTGCCTCATTTGTCTTTAAAATGCCATTACACATTTTCATTTTGCAAGTCCCTGTGCTTTGCTTATCTTGCATTTTTCCACTTATGAGTACTTGTTTGTGTTTTTGAACAGTTCCATGTGCACCAGATGTGATTTTTACTCATAATCTATTCCTCTATTGTCTCCTTATATGTTTTTCAGGTTTTCCTTTTGTTATCTATGTTCTTACTGCAGATTGGTATTTCTTCTTGCAATTGATTTGGTCTCAAATTGCATATCTCTTTATGTTTTTCTTTTCACCTCTCATCAAATCATTTCACTTTTTTAATTCAGCATGTGTTTACATCTGTAACAATGCTCTTTAAAGACATGTTGAGCTCTGTAGCTCACATACACTCACATCCCCTTGCATGTATCTTGTATCTCTTCATTCCCACTTGCCACTGTTGCACTATTTCATTTCTGATTTCAAAGCACAAGTGCCTTTTTTGTACCACACTACAGCTTTTCATTTCTACCTCTTTTTTAATCTTGTGGTTTTGTCACCTCACTTTGACTATTCTTTTCCCCAGGATGTTATATTTCTTTCTTTTTTATTTCTTTCTTTTTTTTTTTTTGTATAACATTAGGTGTCATTTTATTTGCAATTCCTTCTGTTTACACATTTTTAAATACACATCAGTGTGCAATTTTCTGCATTTCTTTCACTTTTTCCTCTTTTACTTGCATTTTGCTATTTTTTTGCCATTTAATCATGCCTTTTCCTACCCACTTATGGCTTTTAAAGGTTTTCCTTTTCACTTTTACATATGCATTCATTTTTATATATCACCTTTCATTCTGTATCTCCTCAGAAAATATTGGTTTACACTGTTGTGTCTCATCACTTATTTGCTTCTCATTGAATGTGTTCCTTTCTTCAGCATAGTAGGTTTTGTTGGCTTAACTCATACACTTCCTTTTTCACTTGAACTTGTTTGCATCTCATCTTCCTTTCTGCCCCTCATTTTGCAAGTCTTTTCACATGCCACCACAGATCTGGCTTTCACATATCATAATTATTTTTCATTCCCTTCTCTCTCACAGTAATTCTGAGTGGCTGAACACTCAGAAGTAGTTATTTTGCATTTGTGTATATCTTCTTCATGTTGAAAACAAAGTGTACTTCATCATGTGGCTTACTTGGTCCTTCTCTTCTTCCAGTTGCTACTTGTGTATGTAGCAACAACTAAATTTATACTTCTTTCTTTTCTTTTGACTGACCAGGTGCTCTTGGTTCACAGAAAAAGCCAAGAGACAATACAACAGAAAATAGACACATCAGCACAGAAAATACATTGCAGACATTATGGAAATACAGAAAGTTGAGGATGAATGTATGCTTAAAAGTGTACTTAGGAACCTTTTGTTAAATATTTCATTAGAACATACACATTTTGCATCAGCAGGTGCTTGCCACTTTCATAATTGGATTTACTTTATGAAACTCAGATTAGACAGGCTTGGGGGAGGAGAAAAAAGGTAATAGAAATCTGATTCTCTGGCTTGCTTCATGGATCCAGTAACAGAGATGAGGAGAAGGGTGCTGGAGATTATGCAGCTGCTGCCTCTGATTAACTGAGCACCATCTGAAGAACCATAGAAATGTTGTTTGGAGAAGACCTCTTGTGGGCTCTGGTTCAACATCCCATCAGACCAGTGGGTGCTTCCCAAACTCCTGGCCCTGACCAGCCCCACCTGTGGCCTCCCTCTAGCTTGCCCATGACCCTGGAACCTCAGTTCATGCTGAGCTTGCTCCTTGACTTTCTCCTCTCAAGCAGGACAACAAGAGGTTGTGTCAGCTTGGGTTTTGTCAAGCCCCAGCTTGAAAGACTCCAGCTGTGCATACTGCACCTCGCCCTGGGCAGCCTACCTTGCTTTGGTGCTGCATTGCCTTCCTGGTGAAGTCCCAAGGTGTCAGATGCAGCTATTTTTGTGGATTATGGCCTGGCACTACAGCAAGATGTTGGGATTTTTTTCATAGGCTGTGTAGCTCCCTCTTCAAGCAGTGTAGGCAATGATCATGTGGTCCTCCCAGCCTCTTTGTCCAATTCTCCTTAGGCAGAGAGGGGAGTAGGACAAGGCAATTGGTGCTGGCTGTGTTTATGTGTGGACTGAGTGTTTCTGTCTGCACTGATCCATGTAGCTCTGTGTGTGTGTGTGTGTACATATATGCTGTTCAAATGTGTATTTGTGCTTCTGCCTCTGCCCAATACACACTCAGCCTTGCTACCAGTTGGTCCTGCAGGGATGGAGCTGCAGCCTTATTTCTGTCCTGGGCACCTGCGTTTGGCAAACCCTAACAGTCATAGACATACCTCCAGGTTGATGAGCATTACAGATGTGATGATGATGGAGTCTGTCACCATCCAGGCCACAGAAGGAAATGTTGAACCACATGGGTACCAATCTGAATCTCTGCTACACTTACTGTCATCTTCCAGCTGGACATTGATCATGACCTTCTGAACTTTTAAGCTCATTTAACAGTCTTGTCTGTTGCACTCATTCTCAGCTTTCAAATGATGCTATGGGAGGAAGTACCAAAATCCAAGGTACATCATATCCAGCTCTCCTAAAGCTTTGTGTCCTTTTCCACTTGCTTTTTCTTCTGCCTTCAAGAGGCATCTCAGGAAAGAGAACATCTCTGATGCCTAGACCTTTCCTGTGGTGGGAATTCCAGATATATTCATATTAAATGTTTATCACACTAATTATTATTTCCATGCCCAACATGACCTGCTATAAGCTGTAACTGCAAGAGACACATATGGTTTCCTGTGTCAACTACATGGGGTCAGAAAGCTGGAAAGTAGTTGTGACTGTTCTGGCAGCTAGAGACTTGGCAGTGTTGTAGGAGAAATAGGTTAGTGGGGAATTAATTTCCTTGAATCCACACTAATTTGATTCCACCCCAGTGAAACTGTTTGACCAAGGACTGTGGCTTTTTACAGTTTTCTATGTTATCAGTGCTATTAGTTGTCTAAATATTGTTTTAAAGTGCAATTAACTGTAAAATTATTTTTACAGGAGAGAAAACAAAAGATGTCATTCACAAATAAACTTGCCTGTTGAAGATAAATGATATTTGAAGCTGAAAAGTGAAATGAGTAGGAAACACCTGAACTGTTATCTTAATCTCTCAATAAAATGAAGATTTTGGGTTGGTTTAAGTTGTGAGAGAGGTACCTCAGCACAGGACTGATATTCTTGCTTCATTTCAAGGGTATATAGAATAAATAAGTTCATTTAAGTGACAAAAAAATGTAAAACAACATAATACAATAAAACAAAGACTTATGGCTCGGGATAAACATGGGTTCAGGACTCACCCAACATTCATCCTTTTTTGTTTGGCATCATTCTTGAAATTCTCTTTAGAGAGGATGATAGATCTTTGAACATTTCTTTTATCTGTCCTTAATTTCTGCATTTCTGAGAGCTTAAGAGCAACATGTCACTTCTTTACATGCCACTGTTAAAATGAAAACCTAAAATCCCCAAGCATTCTAGCAATTTAAAGGGATATGAATAAATGAGATTATGAGGGAAATTTTGTTCTTGAATACTTCCTATATCAATATTATCTTCCCTAATGATAGGTCATTTAGTCTCAGACTGTGCTAGGAAATGTGTGTTTGTCTGGACAGCAGTTTCCTGTGAATCTGGAAGGCACTTGGTTGCTGCTGTGCATGATTTATTTCCTGGCTGGTATTTGTAGCTCTGATGTGTAACTTGAATATGGCTGTGGCTGTTTATTGCACCTTCACAGTTCCTGAGAGCTCTTGGCATAAGATGGGTGAATAGTGCAAAGATCAGGTCTGAGAGTGGAGTAAGCTCACAGGTAGATGCATCTCGGCTTATATTTGTGCTGACCAGCCCATTCATCAACAGAGTAGAAAAGGCAGGAAACACTGAGGTGACAAAGTTTGCAGCTGATACTGAGGTACCAGAGTGGTTAAAAAGTGGATGCTTTTCTCAGAAACTCATTATGGCACTTTCTGGACACTACCATCAATTATGAAATTATTGTTAGAAAACAGGAAGTGATGCACACTAAAGGAAGAATAATCCCAATTACACAGTGAAAAGAATGGCTCCAAGCTCACTGTTACCTCTTGGGACAGAGAATATGCAGCTACAAAAGATGCTTCCATGCATATGTCAGCTTGGTGCTCTGAGGAGGCCATATGAGAGGGGCAGGCTCAGTCCTGCAGCTGCTCTTGGTCAGGAGAAGCAGAATACTGGAAAAATCAGCACCAAGAAGATGTATTTTAGTTTTGACCCAACGTGGCCATCCTTATATTGATGATTCTGTCTCATCGCAGCGTTAGTGATGTTCAGTCGACAAACATTTGTTTGGTTGCAACAGATTTCTTGCAGTCTTGATCCCTTTGTTATATTTGGTACAGTGGAAATGTACTCCTGAATTTAGCAAATTTGGGAGGTTTATTAGATAGAGGCAAGAAGCAAGGTTTCCTAAATGCCCCAGGGAAGAGTGTTTGTATTCAAAAATCACTGTAATGTTTCCAGCTGTGTCTCTTGGTCCTGTGGTCAGGATTCACAGGACTGAGTAGCCAGGACTGAGCAAAAGTCCTTGATCCAACACTGCTCACGTGCATCACATCACCATCACGCACCCATCATGCAGCAATAAAGTGCCCAGCATGTGACAGTCATGTGCCTGGCAGGAGGCAATCACATGACATTTACGCACTCATCACACAGCCATCATAGGCCCATCATGTGCCAGGCACATGCCAATCATGTGACCAGCACATGCATGGCACAATTGTTGCATCTAAAACTACAGAAACTACCGTGTCACTCCGCAGACTTTTGTGGAGGGAGTGAGGCAGGGATGCAAATGACACACTGGGATTGGATTGAAAATTCAGGGAAAAACAGACTGCTAAAGAGCTTTAAGTAACAGGTTAACAGGTATTTTAGGAACATATGATGGTTTCTAAATGTGGGATATATCTATATATTCTTTTATCTCCATTTAAAAAAGATTTCAAAGTTCTTTCCTTCATCCAGTCAGTCAATTGCTCTTGTCTTTAGAGATAGTGTTCTTTTAACTATGATATAGAATTTTCTTGAGTGCTCAAGGTACAGAATAAAACCAGAGTAATTTAATTTGGAAGAGGCCTTTGGATACCATCTAGGCCAATCTCCATGGTCTAGTAATGATGGCAGGGTTGGACTCGATGATCTTTGAGGTCTCTTCCAACCTGGTTGATTCTATGATTCTATGATTCTAATGTCAAAGCTAGATATGGGATACTCCTTAAGATACCTTCTGCAATGTGCTAAGATATTAAGAGCAGCTCACTTTAATTTCTTGTTTCTGGGCACTCTGTACTATTTGAATGCAAAGTGTTATTTTAGTATTAAATTCTGCATCCATATGTAAAAAATAAAATACTGTCTTGCTTGCTGTTTCTCAATTTGTGACAGCAGTTGGGCTCTGATTTGTGTGCATCCAGAGACCCAACTTTCAGCTGCTCCTGTGTGAAGAGCTTCCTAGTCATTCCAAGTGTGGATTGGGAGGCAGCCATTCTGGATAGTGACATGTAGCCACCCTAGGCTGACATTGCCTACAAAGCTGAACTGTCCCATCAAGGAAGATGGTTAGGAGACTGGAATGTGCAATGCATGTGGAGAAGCTGAGAGAGCTGGATTGGTAAGTTTGGGGAAAAGAAGGTTGGAGGGGGAGGGTAAAACCTCACTGCAGTCCTCTTTTACCTAAGGGAGCAGCAGGGAAGATGGAGTCATATTCCTGGGAAATATCCATCCTTGATTTCTGAAGTGTGATATAACATGGAAGTTAGTCCTGTGTCCACATACAGTTTACATTAAAGAATCCTATGGACTGTTCTACCTGTGACTATTGCCTTCACAGAATCCATAGATAAATAAAAGACTTGTTTTCTTTAGCAAAATTTATGATATTTTAGCTATTGCTATTTTTCTCCTGAAAATATAAGGTTAGAATAACAAAAAGTTCTTACTGTGGGCTATGGAAGCTAACCCTTTTGCTTTCTGTTCTTATTACAGCCGTGTTTCTGCAAGGAGTAATAAATTCTTAATGGTCTACTGTTCAAGCCATCTGATAAGAGCAAAGTTACCTGTCCAACAAACACACATTCTATGTTGACTGAAGTATGGATTGTCTGTTGACTAGATTTGCATTGTTGTGAATCATGACCAATGACATAGAATAAGTGGCCATAAAAAATTAAGAAAATCAGAACCCCATACATTAATTTTAACTAATTAAGTTCTGTAAGGACTGAGACACAAAAGACTGTGATTGAATAATATCAAAGTGTGGATTGGAGCCTTCCCTGTGACTGAAGCACACTTCAGTTTCAGACAGCACTTTTTCATATAGTGTTCAAAATCTCCTTCAAAGCCACAAAACCCCCTCCCTGACCTCTGGTTATCTTCAGAAGTATAATCTGGAATTTCTTGACTCCTGTAAGATTTGATGTGACCGATGCATCTCTCAAGGAGGAGTATTTTGCCCTCCAGCTCACTAAAGAATACCGTGATCCAAAGAGGTCTTGATCACAAATCATCCTTGGAAGAAGGGGTGGATAGAGCCCACAGGTGAGGTTGACCAAGGCCTCTTAGTTCCCTCAGTCACTAATATTCACAAACAGAAGAAAATGGACCCTGAACATGGCTGTCTCTGAGTTCACCATGAGCCTTAGAACTTGATTAGATGTATCCCATAGTCATCCTATGTCTTTCAGTGTACAGCCTAGCTGGAGATAATTCAAGCAAGTGCCTTCATTAGCTGCTCTTTCTCCTTATTTTTATATGGCACATTGTTTACTATGCACCATTCAGAACTCACTTTTTTAAAAAAACAAATATTTTTATTCACAGATTATTGTCTGCAGCTTATCACAATATTATGAGCATGCATGATACATTGCTATTGTATCTTCACAGTACCCCTGAGGGGAAGGAAACTATTCTAGATTCAGAGAAATTACACTATTCATTTCATTTCAAGCTGAAAGTGCTTGGTAGAGTCACAAATCAGAAAAATAAATTTAAATCAGGCAATAGAGCCTCAGTTAAGGAACCCAAGAATAGAGGAACATAAATGAGTTATTACCTTCAGGTAACTTCATTTACTAATTTAACAAGCATCCTCAGATGAACACCAAAGAAACAAGGCTGCATACTAAGCCTACTAATTAGCATTTCATTTCCTTGATCAGGTGACCTTGATCAGTCTCACATGGCTCCCTGCCTTGATGACACCATATCTTCAAACTCTGCAGTTTTACTGCCTCTGTTATTCTACTGTCCTGTTTCATCCACAAAGTAAATGCATCTAGTGTGCTGAATTGGAAAAAAAAGAGTATTTTTGCAGTGAATATTAATCTTCATGCTTCTGAACTTCTTTGTGTGTCAATCTACTCATAACATTTCCTTTGTATGACAATTTGTAAGCCTTTTGTCTGTTTTAAAAGAGCACAGATCTCACCACAGAAGGGACAGTCCCAGAGCTCATCATAAGCAGATCTCTTGCTCACCTGTGTGTCACTAAAGACAATGGAAAGACAAGCATCAACAGCTGGTGTTATCTTCTACTTAAATCAGCCCTCATTTCACAGATGTTTGTTGACAGCAGAGGATGATAAAACTTGAGAATTGTAGGCACTATTAGACTTTCCAGAGTGGAAAGATTCACTATTGGCCACAGGCTGTCATCCCATCATAGTCTTTTTTCCAGTCATTGCTCCCTTCTTGTATACTTTCTTCTGTCTTAGCTCCCCAAGGGAAGCCAACAAGAAACACTTCTGCATTATAAGTCTTAGGGAAAACATTGTGTTTGAGGAGTCAGTGATCTTCAGCAAGCCTTGACAACCATACTGGGTCTTTGGCTTGATATACCCATCTGTTTGCATGAGCAACCGCTGCATAACCCCAGGTATTCAGCAGTAGAGGGCAGATGCTGGAAGGCTCTATGTTTGTACTGCTACCGGATACAGTTCTGAGGTATGTTTACTGAGACGTGCTCTGGTGGGCATGAAGGAAAAATATTATGGTGAATCGAATGTCAAAACAAGATTATAGGAATTTTTTGCTACATTAGATATAAGGAGACACAGTATTGGATGGGAGTGAACCTCTCCACGGGGAGATCATGCTGTGGCTATACATTAGGCCCTGTCTGATGCTGAAGAGTAGGATTTCCAGCACCTGAAGAAACTAGATTTAATCACTAACTGTATTTCTCTACCTATTTCTATTGGGTTTTTATTATTTTTATTAAGGCTGTTTTGTTAACACCGTTTGCTGCTGTACCTTTCCTAATCTCGAAAGAACCCTGCACCCCTCACTGTGCAGGGCAACTGTGCAGCTGAGTGGGAAGGAGGGGAGTTAGCAGTTCCTTTATGAAATACAAAAATAGCTCATACTGTTTACATTAAAAACTTTGATGGGACATGTCACTTAAGGCTTTGAAGGGTGGAGTGTCTCCTGTGATATGTAGTTGTTAAACTGCACGGTGAAGGAATGGTGAGAAACATATGTGTTGTCATACCACTCCCCCATGACACTCTGCATTTTTTTGCATACTGAAGGAGAATAGCTCCAAGAGATTATGGGTAGGCTGTATCATACATCACTTTGTGGAGAAAGAATTTCAGCATTTGCATATAAGCTGAGCATTATGTATAGCTCCTTTAATAATTAAATCAAAATAAGAACAAAACATTTTTGCTGCACTGCTTGCCTGTTTGTTTTATTCTTCCTATTACTTAGAAAGCTCTTTCAGGATGGATAACCTGATTTTGTACTAGTAGAACAGTAAGTTCTACTATTAAGTTGAACTCCTGTGAATATAAAGCCAGTCAGATATTTCACTGCAATCCTTTGTTCTGTTACCAGGGATATCATCATCAGAATTCATTAGATACCTCTTTCAATTCCAGTGAAGACTATCTTCACCTTCTCATCTGGAGAGAATACTACATTTCTCAACCTGCTAGATAAAACAAACAGAAAAAAAAAAAGAAAAAAAAGCCCAGGGAGACTGAATTATCATTTAAAGGAACTTCTCTCTCTCTCTTTGCTTCTTTCTCCTTTTTAACCATCTTCTCTTTTTTTTTTTTTTTTCCTCCTGCTAGGAAGAAACTTACTTTTGAATCAGCAGTACTTTTGAATCAGATGCTAAGCTCTCATCATTGAGGAGATAGGCTGATACATTATATTGTTATCTCCAAATCTGAGCTGATAGTTCTCAGCCTCAGTATGTTCATTCAGGCTGTGCTTTCAGATCAACAAATGAAAAAGGAAATTATCTTACAAATTTAACTTTTCTTATAGTTTCTCTTCAATAAAGAAGAGAAATAAATCAAAGAGGTAAAACTCTCTTAGATGAACTTTTCTTAGGTGAAGATGAGCTGAGTTCCCCTGTGAAGTCATGTCTTGTTCTGCAAATATCTAGTTGAACCGAGTTCAATAGTGTTGAGGACTCTTAGAGCAGGGCCAGAAGACTGGATGGTGTCTTCATGGAAATGATGGAAATTTCATCTTTGTCTTCTGAGATCAGACTCTGGTCAAGTGTTCTGCAGAGTAGTCCTGCCATTAACAGTCCTGAAAAGCAAGCCTCTACCACCTTGTATCCAAACAGTCATGAAGCCTTTTAGAAAATAAATGTCAGGACTTGGAATATACAATATAATTTCTTTAGAGAAGCTAGATATGTTTTTTGGACAAGCTCACACATTTTCATGATGAATTTCATACAGACATTTGAATAGTCAACTACTGAGCAACATAAATAGATGTTGTAAATTATTTATCCCTTGAGAATATGCTATTAGAATGCAAAGCAGAAGGATTGTAGCATCAAGATCTACCAGATAAGAAGCTGGCAAAATCAATGGCTCTGAAAGAGAGATTAACAGAGACATTTGCAAGACCTGTAGAAAGATTACAGGTACAGGGAGACAAGAGATTTTAATGAAAAATAGGGAGAAGCAGGGGCTATTTTGATAATTGCTTGCATTACAGTTGTTTCTCCTAAGCAAACATTTGTCTAGTAGTACTCTTACCTGTGAAATCAGAATTAAGGACACTAATTGTAACTCCTATTTTCCAGAATAGTATATTTTTCTCTATTTCTTTTCACCCTGTATGAATGATGCAATCTTATACCATCTAAAGGGTATAGAAAGCAGGGGGCATGAATTTTCACAAGCACAGCATAGCAAAAGGAAGAAGCAGCACTTAAAAGGAGAATTCTGAATAGATGTAAGGGAAAAAAAATCTTCAGCACAAGAGCATTCAATCACTGAAATGTTTCCCAGGGAGGATGTGGAATTAGCATCCTTGGAGAGGTTCAAAACTCATACAGGCAAGACCCAGAGTAACCTGAATAAACTTTGAAGATGGTCTTGCTTGGAATTGTGCTTGAGTCAGAAGAATTTCAGAGTTCCTTTAAGTGCTTCTATTGTCCTATGATATAGGTTATACCACTGTAACCAGAAACCAATAGGACTAATAACCTGTCTTTCTGAGAAAAGGCTTGGGAATGCACGAGTACATGAGTAGCGAACAGCAAAATATGTTGCATTCTGTCCTGAAAAGGAGTAGAAGAGGGGGCATGCTGTGGCAGTGATGTCTGCTGGGTTCAGAAATACATGGAAGTATGCAGATCAATGTGTGGAATTTTCCTCACTGGGAAGTCACAATGTGAATTATTGAATTAAAGCAGTATCTAGATAGCTGTATAGAAAAATTATGACATTTGCTTCTCCATAACACTAAGCAAGGTGTATTCCAATATTTACATTTTGAGATAAACTGATTACTTGCAGCATCTTCTGCATTTAAGACACTAAACGTTAGGCTAGATGCTTTTAGAATGGGAAAAAGTGCATGCTCATAATATTCCCAGAGATGCTTTTCTTTAAATTCTAGACCTTACCTTACCTGATACTGGCTATGTCTGGTCTTAGTTTTAGTCTGAAAGGTACTCACTCAAGTCTTCTCTATGCACAGCAGAAACAAAAGCTAAGCAGGTTAGTACTGAGAAGCCTTTAGGGACCCTCTCCAAGTCGAAAAGCAGAAATCAAAAAAGCATAATAAACCAGCAGAAGCTGAGGCAAAGTTGTAACAAATATTCTGTTTATAAAAATAATCAAGAATTAATCTTATAAGGAATATAAGCAAGACCATGTAAATTAAAGAAGAGATCATAGTTGTGATAAAAAGTCATAGAATAAAAGTATAATATAGGTTTATCAAAGAATGGTGTGAAAGATAGAATATAGGATTGTTTGGAGACCTGTGTTTTGTGTAGGCAACCATAGATACCTCACCAAGAAGTTACATACCATTTGATATGTTGCTTGCAAACCCCCTCTACCCATCTCATCTTGGTCTGGGTACCAAGAATTCCAAGTCATAGACAGGTAAAACTACCAATGATCACCTTATAATAAAATTATCTTAGTAATAAACCCAATCACTCTAAAGGTTAAATTGAAGAATGTACTTATGTAACAAGAGGGTATACAAACTGTACGAATTTGGTTGTTAGGGGAACATGTTTGAAGGAGCAAACCCACGTGTTCCCAGCACACTGAATAAAAGAAGTATCTGCTTATTCACATCAACTTGGAGTTGGATAAGTTTCTTTCTTCCCGTTTGGTGACAATGTGACTGCGCCTTGATCGTTTAGCAGAGGTGTGGAGGGATTCAGGTCTGCCTCTATACTCTAAGTGCTGATGATATGGAAAGAAACTTAAAATGAGTATTTCTGGGGTTATAGAATTTTGTTGGAAGTCAGTGGGCACAATATTCTCTCCTCCAACTTGTTCAGAATTGTCACATTCGAGAGTGATATCTGAAAAAGCTCTTTTGGTGCCAGGAGACATTTTTATTTCCAATTCTGTGATAGCATTTCTGGAAAAAATTCTGCCAACAGCAGTGATTAAACAGACCTTCCAACTGTGCCTTAGGCTGCCCTTTCATGTTTGTTTTCTGCTCAGGCAACAAAACTGGTCATGACAGTAAAATATTCTGCTGGCATACCTTGGAGGCATATGTTCAGCAAAAAAACTTGCTCAGTTTCTAGATTCCCAGCACAAATAATTAGCAGCATTTGCTATTACTCTAGAAAGAGCTGAAATTTATAATTGAACTTCAGATGTTCAAAGAGTGTGTGTTACACAGGCCATGTCATACATCCAAGCTTACTACAACACTTTACTGAGGCATACCTTTTCTCCCCATTTCTGGCAGATCAGTGTGGCTGTCTTCACTGGCTAAGATGACATTTTAAAGAAGTTTCTAAGCTTCAA
>NW_008677637.1:33170-48444 GCF_000695815.1 Acanthisitta chloris | reverse complement strand
ACTCTTTCAAGAAACACCTCTTCCCACTGAACACCTTTGAAAGTACCCCAAATTATTATCATCCTTACCCTTCTTACCTCATGTCTTCTCATTGGTACACCCCTTTCTAACAGCTTCCCTTGATGTTCTTAATTCTGCCTTGTAGTGATTCTAAACACATCTGGAGCAAAGGATAGTAGTAGACACTCATTAAGACTTTCTTGTTTCAATCTGAAATGCCACAAGAACTAAAACCCCAAACCAAACTAAACCAAAGCAAAAAACACCCCCAATGTATATGATTTTAATACTGCCTGTGAGGTTTGGGCTAGAATATAATTAATCCCACTTTAAAGAGGAAATATGCAAAATAAAGTTTTCTAAAATAAAGTTTTCCACTCTTCCTGGTATTCCTTTTGTACCTTACTTATGTGACAGAAAGTAGCACAGAGTCCAGCTCTTCATGTATATCTTTTCAGTTCTCTTGTGAACGTTCTAAGAAATCTGAAATGTTAGCAGTAGAATAAATGTTATTTGTCCTGCACTTCAAATAATGATCAACAGCAGGAGTAATTCAAAACACTTTTTTTTATACGTTTCATGCAACAGCCAATATTAACTGAACGACTGAAAACCAGACTGGGTAGGTTCAGTTGAAAGTTTGAAATTTATCTTGTACATCCAAGAACAAAATTCTGAGGGCTGAAGTAATCTCTTCAACATGCTCTAATTGAAGCAGTGAAAGAAAACAAGTTCAAAGCTGAGAGTTTTTAAATAATCAGAAACACAAGGTTATTTGCATAATGTTTAACTGGTTTCTTAAAAATGTGACAGAAGAGAATATCTAAAAACTGATGCATGCTGCAAGGTCAGCACCGATAGCAAATGTATTCTTTAATACATTTAAAGCTATTTAAATCAATTAGCATGACTTGGAACAGATTTGCAGAAACAGTACTATGTTTTCAACTTTATACCATGGGGAAAAATGACTAATGAGGTGACTGCAAAATAAAGTGGCCTTAGTATGGGTGTTTTATGTAATGAATATTATTATGTAATGAATATTAATTTTAAATATCAGTTAAAAAATAATCTGTAGTTTTACTCTTTCTTCTGGTAGGATAGATTTTGCTAAAAAAAAAAAAGAGAATTGAAAAACGAGGACCACAGAAAAATTCAATCTGGAAGGTAACCCAGGAAGTGATCTAGTTGAACCTCCTGCTCAAAGGGTCAGCTGGGTCTACTTCCAGTTTGACCTCAAAACTCTCAGAAGATGGAGACAGCAAAAGCTCTCAGGGCAACCTTTTCTACTACAGGACTGTCTTCTTGGTAAAAAAGGGTCTCCTTGTAGCCAGTCTGAACCTCTTTCATTTTAACTTCTGCTTACTGTCTCTGGGTCTCCCAGCATAAGCCACCATGAAAAGCCTGGCTCTATCTGGCTCTTATCTTCTTGGTGACATCCCCAACACAACTTGTGTCAGCTGTCAATGAAACCTTCATCTCAGTCAGCAACACTTCTTTGTTAGTGCATATCGGATCCAACTGTGCATCACCCTTGTTTGCCCCAACAAGTCCTTTGATGAATAAATTATCCTTGGCACACACCAAGTATTTTCTTAGCTGCTTGCATCCCACCATGTTGCTATTCTAACAATGATCCATAATTTATAGAGTTACTAGAGTAGTTTAAGAAAGGCTTCTCTGCAAAGCTGTCCTCTAAAAAACTGGTTTCCAGCATGTATTTGTGCATGACGTTATTTCTCCCTATGTGCAGGGATTTCATCTCCCTTTCTCAAAGTGCATGAGGATCTTCTTTGCAGATTTCTCCAGCCACTTAAGGTCCTTTTGAATGGCAGCACAACCAATCACCTGGTGTATCAGACGTTCCTCCCATGTTTGTATCATCTGCAAGCTTGTTGAGGGTATGCTGTGTCCCATTATCCAGGTCATTAATGAGTATGCTAAACAAGATTGGACCCATTATCCATGCCTGGGGCACACTACTTGTGACTGGCCTCCAGCAGTACTTTGTGTCCCTGATCACAACCCTTCAGAGCTTTGGCAGTTCAGCCAGTTTTCGGTATACTTCCCTGTGTATTATCTAGCCTGTACATGTGAGGGTGTGTTGTAGGTTGACTGGCTGGACACCAGGTGCCCACCAAAGCCTCTGCTACTCTCCTCCTCAGCTGGGCAGGGGAGATAAAATATGATGAAAGGCTTGTGGGTCAAGATAAGAGCCTGGAGAGATCACTCACCAGTTACCATCATGGGCAAAACTGACTCAGCTTGGGGAAATGAATTGAATTTTTTAGGGCAAAACTGACTCAACTTGGGGAAATGAATTGAATTTTTTACTAGTCAAATCAGAGCAGGGTAATGAGAAAGAAAAACAAATCTTAAAACACCTTTCCCCCACTCCACTCTCCTTCCCAGGCTCAACTTCACTCCTGATTTCCTCTGCTTCCTCTCCCTCAGTAGTGCAGGGGAATGGTGTTGTGTTTAGCTCCCACAGTGTCTTGGTTGCTCCTTCCTCCTCAGGAGGACTTCTCACACTCTTACCCTGTTCCAGCATAGGGTCCCTCCCACAGGAGACAAAGCTTACTCTCCAGAGTGAGTCCTTCCCATGGGCTGCAGTTCTTCATGAACTGCTCCAGCATGGATCCCTTCCACAGGGTGCAGTCCTTCGGGCACAGTCTGCTCCAGCATGGGTCCCCTGTGGGGTCACAGGTCCTGTCAGCACACCTGCTCCAGCATGGGCTTATCTCTCTGTGGGTCTGCAGGTCCTGCCAGGAGTCCACTCCAGTGCAGACTTCCCACGGAGTCACATCCTGCTTTAGGCATCCACCTGCTCTGATGTGGTGTCCTCCAGGGGCTGCAGGTGAATCTCTGCTCCCCCATGGATCTCCATGGGCTGCAGGGGGATAATCTGCCTCACCATGGTCTGCACCACGGGGTGCAGGTGAATCTCTGCTCTGGTGCCTGAAGCACCTCCTCCCCTTCCTTCTTCATTGCTCTTGGTGCCTGCAGGACTGTTCCTCTCACATATTCCCACTGCTCTCACTGACTGCAGTTGTGCAGGTGTTGCTCCCCCTTCTTAAATATGTTATCCCAGAGGTGTTACCACCACTGCCGATGGGCTCAGTCTGGGCCAGTGGTGGATCTGTCTTGGAGCTGCTGGCATTGTCTCTTGGACATGGGGGAAGCTTCTGGCAGCTTCTCACAGAAGTAACCCCTGTAACCCCCACTACCAAAACCTTGCCACACAAACCCAATGCAGGATTTTATGGGAGTCAGTGATGAAAGCTTTACTGAAGTCAAGGTAAACAATATCCAACACTCTCCTCATAGCCCAGGTCGTCATCCCATTAGAAAAGGGATTTTCCTCTCATAAATCAGTGCTGAGTGGTCCCAATCACCTTATTGTTTTTCATGTGTCTGGAAATGCTTTCTGAAATTAGTTGCTTGATCACTTTCTCAGGGATCAAGGTGAGACTCAGATCTGTATCTCCCTGGGCCCTACTTCTTGCCCTACTGGAAGACTGGAGTGCCATTGACTGGCACTCTCAGGAAACTCCTCTGATCATCACAGCCTTTCAAAGGGAATTGAGAGTGGCCTCACAGTATGATATTATCATAGCATCAGCTGTTATGAAGTATGTCATCATAGGGGAGAGGTGTCCTGGTGTTATATAGGCTATAGCTTTTCTGTATTTCTCTGGTATTTGCTGTTTGATTATGGGTTTCTTAGACAATATTTTAAATATTTCTGATGTGGTTGCAAGACCTGAAAATGTATTTTTTTAAAACAATGAAAGCTAAAATAATCTCAGAACTGAATGCAATCTAGAGAAAAGAGTTTCAAACTCTGTGTCATGTATCATGATAGTTTGATGAAAACTCAAGTTCTGACATGGCTACTACTGCAGAAGTGAAATACAAAACTTCTCAGTCCCCCAAAGTGGAGATTAATCTTTAGAACGTCTATAATACTTTCTCATCATTAAAACATCTGTTATTCTGACATAATATCTAATGAGTTCACAGTAAAAATTACATTCCAAATACTTTGAGATGTGATACTTAGATACTGCCTTTTATTCTGATCTTCTTTGAATAGTTTAAAAAGTAATCACATTTTATTGTGCTAACTGCTCACTTTGAGCTCATCTAAATGTTAATAAGGGAGAAAATGAATTATTTTTTTCATTAATTTTTCATGGTTTCAATAAGTATTGAACCATTTCCCTTAAAACTTTTTCCATTGATTTGTGCATTCATTTCTGTGGATCACCACAGCCCCATGTATTGAATTAATTGTCTTTGCAAAGTAGCTTTTTCTTAGAGGAAAGTATTAAAACTTCCTGGACCTTTCATATCAGTGAAGAGCAAAGCTGACTTTTAGCCTCCTCTTGGAGATCATCCCTCTGTAAAATCTGCTTTCTCAGATTTCTAAGATAAAATATTCACCCTACCTGATTTTATACCATGCACATTGCTAGTTCCAATGCTAGAGGAATGCTTATGATTTGTAACATCTCTAGTCCACTTAAGTGCTGAATTACCACTTCATCAACTCCTTTGCTCGTTGAGCCAGAACCATGGGAATCTGTGGCAATCCTCATTCATTTTTGAAAGCTCTTATTCTGAAGCAGTCTGAGATGTATGCCAGAGATTCAACTGGGCCTTTTCTCACATGAGATAATAAATAATATACCAGGTTAAAATATCAACACTGTTCATTATGAAGTAATTATGACTACCAAGCTTACCCACAGACATCTCTAGCTGAACACCTTTTAACAGCCACCTCCCAAATTAGCAAAATGCCTGACTCTCCTGACTACACAGCATTTTCCAAATGAAGTAATTGCAAGCAGTAGAGCATTATAGACCTGGGTGGGTGTCTGGAAGGGATTTTGCTTTGGTAGAAGGAAAATTGATATCTCTTTTTGAAAAATTTCTGTTTATCAGCTTGCTGAAAAGACAAGTTCAAAACAAGGTGAAAGGCTTGCTTCAAAGCTGACTTTTCTGAGATGAGATGTCATGGCTCACAGGGAAGCACAGATCAGCAGGGGTTTACAGGAACTCCAGGAGATCCTACAGGAGAGTAAGAGTCAAAAAAAAAAAAAAAAGTAAACTGTAGTATGTGTACATCTGTATCATCCCGTGAGATAGTAAGAATATCACCAAGCTGTCAGCAGAGATCTCCATCGTCAGCAGAAGGAAGAAAATATATCTGTGAAAGCCTCATATGGATACTGAAGTGACAAACACTATTGTATATCAGGCAATGCTGCACAGAGCAGAAACTTGTAAAAACAGGTTCCTGCAGTTCAGCAAAGCCACTACACATCAGCTGGGAGGCAGTAACTCGCTGTTCATATACTCACATTCAGTTCATAACCTTAGGCATCCAAAGAGATTTAAGCCAATGTGTTGAGCACAACAACAGTACTAAGCAAAAAAAATGGATTTATGGTCTGTTATGAAGTTGTGGATGACAGGTGATGCATTACTGATCAAGGGAACTTGATCACTTTCTGGCAGGTGACAGAGTGTTCGGTAAAAAAAAGATTTCTTAAAATCTTTAAATCAAAATATTCTCATGGTCTTTCCAAAACATTTTGTCCTTTGTGGAAGAACATCTTCACAGACTGTTTTTAATTGCACTGAAACCTGAGGGATTTATTAATATAGAAATTGAGTTAAGTAGAAATAGCTTAGCATATACTTTGGATTCTCTGCTATTCTAGACAATTTGGAACCTGATAGATTAAATTAACAATGAAGAATGTCAGAAGCAACTATCTTAAATCATTATGGGAATTCAGTTACTAAAGTGAAGTATCAGTCTTATGAAAATGTGTATAATAATGGAAGCATCCTCTGAGACAGTTGTACGTAACTCTGGGGCTATGATTTGTTCACCATTTAGCTCCTTCAAAACACTTGATTTGACCTTGGGGTTCTTTCACATTTGAAATATTTGTGTCTACAGTTCAAGTGATAAATGCCATTCCTTCACAACTTATTTAAATTAAAGCATTTGGATAAATGTGAAATAACAAGTAAATACAAAATTTCAAGTACATTTTATGTCATGGCTGTTCACCGATTAAAAAAACTGAGGAAACCTAAACTATTAAAAAAGGAAATGATTAAATTATTTTAAAAATTAAACTGAAAAATCTGAAGTATGATTTCCAGTTGGTAGAGAAAACAATCCTTCGAGGGAACTGGCAGACTTTCTGAATACAAAAGAAACCTCAAAACCAAACCAAACCAAACCAATTAAAAAGCAAGCATGGGAATATGATGTAATCTCATGAGAAAATATGAAATAACCAAGCACTACAGGGAAGTGTGTCTCACAGTCACACTGCAAAAATAGGATGAATGGGCAGACAGAATGCATGCTGTAGATTGCAAGGATAAGTAATGAGAAATATCTGTTTTCTCTGAACAGTTTAAACAATGTCTAACATTTTGATATTGAAAAGTACTAGGAGCTAGGTACACTTGTAGTGTACCTGCAGTGTACACTGCTCCTTCGCCATCTGCAGCAAAATTGAAATATTCAGTCTACATTTATACTGTTTTTACTGTGTCCACAGCCTGATTCTTGGATCAGATGGGATAGAATTTCTCATAACTATCTGTTTTATCATCTAGAGACTACAGAATCCTTTGCGCCTTTACAGTAGAGTATCTCACAAATATATACTTGTATTTAAAACTATTTTAGTAAAGGTCTGAGGCAGCTTGCTGAAAGGGAAGGCATAGCAAAGTTATACTTTTGCCCGTTCAGTGGTTCTACAGCTTCAAATAGACCATTTTAATTTCTTAAATTTAAAGTAGCATTGCTTGGTGCCATGCTGGGAACTGCCTAGCAGGCTTTTCACAGGGCTGCCAGCGTAGTCCCATGATACAGCAGAGTTCTGGCTGAGAGCAAGTTCTTTGCAAATGCACACCCTGACTCCTGTCCCCTCTGGGCTACAAGTTTTTTTCCTCTGGTCCTAAGCCATCACAATTAATAAGTACAGCAGTACATATAACAGGAATGCAATTTGCAGCCTGCCAGACTCAATGTTTTGCAGCATAGTGCCAAGCACGTGGCATGTTTATAAGGGCATGTTAAAGGCTCTGAGCACAGAAAACGTCATTGGATATCTTAGAAGACTGCATTATGAAGAAGCAGCCAATTTGGGACCAAACCGTGGAACAAAGACCTTGGCAAAAAGCATCCTCTCTTCCACACCCATGTTTCCCCACGAAAGGAATTAGCTGGCTTGTTCCAAGTCAGAGCAGCGTGGATGACCAGAAGATTATTTATCCAAATTAAAATGGGGAATGAATTAACTTGACAAGCAGATTTGAATAATTATTCAAATAATTTTAATTTTGAATGCTATCATTCATGGGCTTTGTAAGCTTCTGAGCATACCTCGGTCTGGAGAGAGAGGGTCATGCATGTGCACTTGATTTGATTCTAAACCAAGGTCAGTTCTGTTTAACTCTCCATGGACATAGAAATTTAAGCATGGTCAAGACCCAGGATCTATGTACTCAGACTGTTTTCATCTCACTTGTAAGTAGCTTCGATGCTGCAAGTGCCCACTTACTGCATAATTATTAGTTGTCATTCAGGAAGGTGGAACATTTGGTTTCTGTTCTTTCCTAGTTTGAAGAGCTTGAACCACACCCTTGACATTCCAGGAAGCTCATGTCCTCATTTCAAGGATCTTGAAGTGTTCACCATCCACAGACATGAGTGGGAGAGTCATGATACTAAAGAAATTAAAAAAATCCAAAAACTGGAACATGACTCAGGCAAAAAGAAAATTTCTTTGTTGGAGGAGATTGTGAATTGCACATGTTAAACTATAGTTAGAAGAAGTCATACCTCTAAGTTTAAGATCACCCATGAAAGAATATGGAACAGAAAAACACAGATTAACAAGAGTAGAAAGTTTGAGAAAACCAACACTTTACGGATTATTCTTACTTGCTTCAGGAACAGAAGAAAGTTAAGGTGACTTAAGAAGACTTTGTTTTAGTCCTGAACAAAGACAGATGGGTTTTCATCATTGGTTTTGGATGTTTCATCTCTCTCACAGAGCTACTTCATCCCATACATTAGTATTTCTATCCATTTTTATATAAACAAAGTATGCTTAATTAGATTACTGTCACAGTGAACCAGCCATGAAAAACCTCATTGTCGGAAGTATAAAAAGATAGTGTGACTTTTTAACTAAAAATAAATTAATTTTTCTTTTTTTAACTTTTAATGAACATAAAAGTCAGATGAAATTCACTCACTTGCTACAAAAGTCAATTCTGATAATAATTAGGATTTTAAGTTGCTTTATTTGCATGCATATATTTCCTCTCATCTGGAAACATTCCAATGTACTGATTAATTTAGTATAGAAATCTAATCTGGAATAGTCATGGAAGGAATTATAAAAATAAAACTAACTTTACTAAAAGCAATGTAAAGCCAGTGCTGCATTCATGTCCTCATGTAACATTAATTACAGTTGAAATGCACCAGTTATGCCCATTAACATATAAAATTTAATCATCCAGAAATCCTTGTGCATTGCAACATCTCAAACTCAATCATTACTTTCAACATGGAAAATTTTGGGCAAATCTTTCTATGTTGAAAGTAATGAAAAGCAGTTCAGTGCCCAAGGCAGGAATCAAAAAGTTGGTACATTTTTCTCCCATGAACTATTTAATCTCTTAAACTTAGAATTCACTTGAGAAAACAGTTATGAATACAGAAAATACCTCTGTCAATGCATTTTGGGTGAAATGAAACATATCATAGAATGCATCTGTAAACTCATGACTGTCAAAATGGAACTGCTCTGCAGGTTTTCTGGTTAGAAACAAGAACATCACAAGGGATTTAAGAAAAAAAGAGAAAATAGTGAACGAATGACTCTTTCTGCTTAGCTCAAGTATGCAGTTTTTCCTTCAGTCATTAAATTGTATTGTCTTGAGCCATGAGTCTTCTTTCCTTCCTCTGTTTTCTTTCTGCCTCATGGGAGGGGGGATTGGGTGAGAGGCTGGGTGGGCATTTGGCTGCTGCTCAGGGTCCAAAGCAGCTCAGAGCCAATGCAGCACTACACTGGAAGTATGGACATTGAGCTGTGCTGTGTTTCCCAATCTTTCAAGTAAACAACTTCCAGCTTTTTCATAAGAAACTGCATTGCTGAGAGCACTTTTTTAGCTAGTTTGTTTGTTTCGTTGTTGTTTTGGGGTGAGGTTTTTTTGGCAGAAGCAGAATTCCGTGCCTTCCTTTCTAGTTGTGCCCAGAGGTCCAGCTTACAAGGGAGCTATAAGTAAAGAATATGTAAAAACAGAGACCCCTCCCTAATCTGTTCACATCCCAGGCAGCTCCCATGACCCTGCATCATTGCCATAAAAAGGTTGAAAAGTTGGGCAATAAGAAAGGTACTTTACAGCCTACTACACCTGTGGTTATATACCAAGTCAGACAAATGGTTCACTACAGGTGAATGGCTACAATTGCAGGAGTGACCTAGTATCAAATGGACTAACACCACAACATTATATATGCCAACTGTATTCTGGTTTGCAGACAACTGTATTCTGGGCTGCATCAAAAAAGCATGGCCAGCAGAGGTGATTCTACCCTTCTGCTCTACCTCACCTAGAGTACTGCGTGCAGCTCTGCGGACTCCAACATAAGGACATAGAAATGTTGGAGTAAGGCCAGTGGAGGGCCATGAAGATGGGCAGAGGGTTTGGGTTGTTCAGCCTGGACAAGAGAAGGCTCCAGGGAGACCTTATTGCAGCCTTCTGGCACCTAAAGGGAGCTACAAGAAAGCTGGAGGTGGACTTTTTAAAAGGGCATGGAGTGATAAGAAAAAGGGCAATGACTTCAAACTGAAAGAGGGTAGGTTTAGATTAGATACTAAAAGAAATTATATTCTGTGAGGTTAAAATGGGTTGCCCGGAGAAGTTGTGGATGCCCCATCCATGGAACTGTTCATGGCCAGGTTGGATGGAGCTCAGAGCAACTTGGTCTAGTGGAATTGGGGTTGGAACTAGGTGATCTTTAAGATCCATTCCAACCCAAACCATTCTATGATTCCATGATTTTATGACTTTGACTCTGAAGGCAAACAGAGCAAATCACCATGATTTAGTGATATGTGCACTCTACTAATATCTTCTGTTCGGAATATTTGCTTCTCTTAATTCCCTAAAGGTTTTATGTTATGGTATCTCTACTTCAATTAGCATATTGCTATATCAAATTTTATGCCAACAGAAAAAAAGGGATTTATATTTATTGTTCTCTGGACAGCACTTCAGGTTTAAAAATGGTATAAAAATTTTGCTGAGGTTTTTGAGCCAAAATAGGAGATAGAAATAACAAAAAAAGAAGCTGTGCCAGTCTGAATTTAGCAAAACTCTTTGGTCAACTACAGTCTCCAACATATACATTTTAATTTAGAGATTTGAAGACTTTATTAAAAAATCGGTCACTATATGAATATATGAATAGGTCTCCAGAACTTTCTATTGAGTAGTCGATTTTCAAATGTAGAACTAAATGTAGAATTGTCATGAATAAAGAGTTTAGTTCCATTACTATTGTTTGCTGGTGAGAAAACAGGTATTTCAAGAAGTATATAAGAAAGTTGGACAGGGAGAATTGACAAGCTTCATATTACAATGGCTAGTAGGACAGTGGGTGAAACAAGCTGCTCCAGGGATGCACTAGAAGCAGTCTTAGGGGTACCTCTAGCCAGAGTAGAACCTTTAGGTTCATCATAAGTGTACTAAACTATTTGTTCTATGAATTCTTGTGCTGTTGTTAAGATTTAAGTGGCTCTAATAGTGATGTTGACAGGAAGGAGCCCATACACCTGCATCCTCTAACAGGGATCTGCTCCTTTTCAACATGCAGGGTCAGCTGCATAATAATGTTACTGAAGTAACAAATCATTTTCAGATATCAAACTGATACACAACAGATCCTTAGAAAACAGAGACTGTTATTAAGACACAGTAGTTGTGTTACTGTGATGCCATAACTAATGCTCTAGCAAAACGTATCTGTTTTCTAGGGGGAAGATCTTGATAGAAATAAAGTACACCCCTGCCCCCTTGCTATTTATTCCTTAGGTTGGATATTAGGAAGAGATTTTTTACAGAGAGAGTGATCAGACATTGGAATGTGCTGCCCAGGGAGGTGGTGGATTCACCATCCCTGGAGGTTTTCAAGACGAGACTGGATGTGGCACTTAGTGCCATGGTCTAGTAACAATGGTAGGGTTGGATTTGATGATCTTTGAGGTCTCTTCCAACCAGGTTGATTCTATGATTCTATGATTCTATTTTGGAAAATGATTACGTCATTTTGAGAGATGTTGTTTTCCAAAATGAAAATCTAAGCAAGAAAATAGACTAAGTATTAGATTAGGAGATAAATAAATATTATCTTATATATGAACACAAGAAAGTGCTGTAACAATTTGTAGAAGAAGTTCTAGTCAAATCCAATCATGCAAATACTACAACACATTTATTTTTTTCCCCCCAAGAAAATACCTTTCCTCTTGAAATGCCAAGACAGATAATTATTTGGGAACTCCATCTGTAGTGAGCTTGAAGTTGAGGAACAGAACAGAAATGCACCTCTGATTTCTGCCCCAAGGCTGTAACACCCCGGGTGCGAAAGGAGGTGAAGGCTCTCCCGTGATCGGAGCTCTCCTCCTGCTGGTGAGAACCCACTCGAGCGGGATGCAGCCCTAGGCAGTGGCTGGACCAGACGAATGTGCAAGAGCTAACGCTCAAAGAGGCATCAGGAGGAGACCAGGAATAAAGACCTGACCAGGGACATTGAAACTAGGAAAAAAATCCAAAGGCTGTGGAAGAATGGAATAAAATGGAAAAGAGTTAGGTAGAGATGATAGAACAGCCTTAAATAAGCAGTAAGAAGTCACAGGCCAGAGGACACTTACACCAAAGGGCAAGCGTACAGAAAGGTGCAAGATTGAACAGGACTTTAGATCTCTAACCAGTTTAACTCTAGTCTGTCAAAATGGGTGTAAAGTCGACTGATAGAGACTGCCCTTTCAGTGGTTAAGTCAAAAAAAGAGGAAAACAACTGTTTTTCTTGCCAGTCATTCTTTTGGGACAATTAAAAGGGACCTCTGAAAAAAAATCTAAAATTCCAAATCCATTATCAGACCAGTTACTTATGAGAAATCACAGTTCAGATACTAGAAAAGAAATTTCACAGTGAAGCTGATTTAGCAGCAGAACAGCTTGCCAAGAGAGATGGTAAAATTTCCATCATTAAAGACAGTCAACGATTTGTTTGGACATGGCCATGAGCTACATGTTTTAGCTTCAGCATTGCACTTGCTTGGAGCAGGAGGCTGAATGGAATACCAGCTGATGTCTCTTCCAATATATGTGTTTCTGTGAATGTAATATGCATTTTCTGGGGGAGCTTCCAGTTTCTATTGGAAAAGAAGAAAATCTTAAACCTGCATACACCACAATCAAGCAGAAAAAAAAAGTTTATCCTAATTCCAGTATTTCTTATCTCCACACCCTTGATCTGACAGTTTCCAGTAAGAATTCCTTTAGGCCCTTTTTGATTGCAATCTGCTTCTTCAGCCTCATGATCTGTGCCTTATTTAGGCACTTGGGGCTGTGCAGCAGGAAAGGCAGCATTGTCAAGACCATGTTCTGATTCATTGCAGCGGCTGAAGTCAATGAAGAAAGCTTTGTAGGAAGAAACAGTTCCATTCAGGCCTAGAGAACTAGAGGTTTTCCACGTTTGTCTCACTGAGCTCAGCAGACTGCCTATTCAGGGTAAATTTTTGACAAATGTTTTTCTAGTTTTCAATATGTACAACTTCTCATACACAATCAATTTTGTGAATATTCTAGGCACAGGAGAACAAGGCAAATGCATGTTAGAGTTTTTATACAAGCAGATACTAACTGAATTTAAAATCTTTCAACATGGAAAAGAAATAATTGAGGGAGACAATATGACAAGGTCTATAAAGTCATGACTGCCCTAAAAAAGCTGAATAGGGAATAATTCACTATTTCTTGCAAGAACTGTAGTAAACATCAAAAGAAATTACCAAGCTGCAGATCAGAAGCAAACAAAGGACCACTTCCACATAAAGTATAATTAAACTATAAAATTCTTTGCCCCAGAAAGACATACATGCCCAAAATATATATCATTCCTCAAAGTGATTAGACAAATCCACAGAAGACTATTCATCAAAGCTTATTACAATGAAAAAGGAAGATACAATCTTTGACCTCAAAGAAGTGACTTAGCGGCAGGACATCCATTTTGTCTGTTGACTTAAGCACACCCATGCTAAGTTTTCTCATCTATTCAGAAGCAGCTACATAAACAGTCTGGGCAGATAACAAGTGGCATGTGCCTAACAAATAGCAGTGTTATCTCTTTTAACCAGATACAAAGACAGATACTATGATTTAACTGCCCCTTTGCTTTACACAAAGGATGTGGCATCTTGCAAAACACACTTATTGTATTGCCATGAATCCCAGGCTTTGGGATCCTGGACTAGATCCAGCTATAATGTAAAATAAAATACATGAGGAAACACATTATCAAAATAGAAGTACCAGGTTTGGGAGATTGCATTTACTACCGCATCCAAAGCATTTCCTACTCTTTCTTTTACTGGAGTTACTATTTGGGTTTGGCTTTTTTATTTATAGTGCCTTAACTGAAGAATAATTGAATGTGTGTTTCGTTTTCCCATAACAAATGGTTTTCCTAGTATTTGACAGAACAGTGCCACACTGAACTAGCCCTGTTCTTATTCTCTTAACCCAACCCTTCAGTTCTGGCTGCTGATGTATGTAAAACCTATTTTTGAATTCACACTTGGAACAGTAACTGTCAGTTTTACTGAGGGTTTCCTATTACCACTTTAGTCAAAGATTTATTATCACTGCAAAGAAGCAATTAAAATGCCTTCCCTTAACCTTTCCTCTAATATTTTGGGGCAGGAGGAGTATTCTTTTGGCTGAGCAACCAGTTTTCCACATATGCAAAAGTTTTTGCAACTTCAATATATTAAAGTTTAAGACTTCCCACACTTGGCGTAACAGACAGTATTTTGATATTGCATAGAGTGTTCTTGCTGCTACTTTGAACAATTGCATTGAACTGCCTCCCCAGCTCAAAAGCAACATTCCTCTTGAAGTTCCTCAGGGACTACTGGGCCAAGGGAATTGCTGAAACCAGAATGACAGGGACCCAACATCTGCAGAAGGGATCTAGAGGGAGTCCCCTTCTCTTCTCTGAGGTGTCAGGACTGCTTTTAAAAGAGTGTGGGACTGTGGATAGATGCCCAACCTCCCTCTTATTAAAAAGTAATGAGGAACAGTGTAATCCCAGGAGGTGCCCTTTTTACACTTTTAGACTCACATATTTTCTTTTGTGCCTAGCCCTAGATGCCAAAAGGGCTCATCTCTGACACTGACAGCTCAAAAGCTTACATAGGAAACCCATTAGAGAGACACACACCTCTACACAGTGGTAGTTCAGATCTATAGCAGACCAAGCAAAGTGATCAGCACAACAAAGACATCTCATTGTGCTGCTGACTGCAGTACTGCTTCTCCGGTCATGCTTTGCTCTCTGGTAATCTCCAAATGCCAATGCCTCCAGAGAATTTGTTGGATGGTTCCAGCTCACTTATTTCCCAGGCCAGCAGATGTCTAAAGCTGTGTAGGAAAATTTTTTCTTCTCTTCAATGGAGCAAAGGTGACATATTCTGAAGCTTTTCAGGCAGTTGTTCCACATGCAGCATTCAGAATAGCCAAAACCTGATGGTATTCGTGGTCTCATGAAGGGCAGACAAGACCATCGTAGGATCAAGAATGGTGCCTATTCTGGAATGGATGTGAACCCAGACACTGCTGTACAGGCTATTCTCTGAAGAGTGTTTCTCATTCTAGCTCTAGATATATTGCATTTTGTATATTTAATTAAGCTGTAATTAGAACAGACTGAGAATAGCCAAAACCTGATGGTATTCGTGGTCTCATGAAGGGCAGACAAGACCATCGTAGGATCAAGAATGGTGCCTATTCTGGAATGGATGTGAACCCAGACACTGCTGTACAGGCTATTCTCTGAAGAGTGTTTCTCATTCTAGCTCTAGATATATTGCATTTTGTATATTTAATTAAGCTGTAATTAGAACAGACTGTAAACAATGACATTAAC
>NW_008677637.1:12408-33141 GCF_000695815.1 Acanthisitta chloris | reverse complement strand
AATGAGATAAACTACCTGCTTTTTGCCACACTAAATATATTTGAAAACAGATACTCTTTTTGGTAGACTGCAGCCTAGGCAGCAAACTGTTAGTTACAGCACATTTTCTATAATTCTGGGAATTTTCTGACTCTACAAGAGAATGAAATATGATCCTCTGGTCTGTGAGCAGAAGCTCTCCCCTCAGAAGAAAATCACATGGATTCCAATTTCTTGTTTGATGAATACTTGATGTAAATACTTGAACTTTTATCAGAGCAGCTATTTGAATCCAGGTGAGCAATCTAACCAAGTAGAGTAATTGCTGTTATCTGTAGATTGACAGTAAATCATCTTTTGATGTGATCAGAGCTCCTCCCAAAACATTGCTGTTGTTATCCTCTTATCATGACAGGAATGCAAATGTTGTTCTTCCTCCAGGAAGGCTGATGAACAGCAAAGGCTGAAAATCTTGATTTTAATACTTTGCTGAAGAGTTAATTACCTACACTTAATGAGGTGATTCTGACAGAGCTAACTCTTGGATTATATTAGTTCCTGGAGCCTACTGGGTGGTTTGAGAGAGAATCTCCTCAGGGAGGGAGGGAACTGATTCCTATTTAGGCTTCCCCCAACCTGAATGTGTCCTTTGGACCATTATGCGTTAGTCTGAAATGTGGAGTGAATCTGACCATCAAAATATTGTGAAAAGTTAGGATGAAGCTAGTAAAGAAGTTTGAGTATCTCAGCAGCTCAGCCTATTGTGCTGTAGACAACAGAGCATCTGGAAGAGTTAGTCAGAACTGGTCTTAACTGCTTATGGCACACATTTCCAGAACCCAATTTCCCATTAACCTGAGAAAAAAGGCAATCAAAAGAGCCTTTAGAGAAGAAGAAATAATAACCATGGCCTCAGGCGCAGAAAAACTCCATGGCTCCGAGACATAACTCTGCCACTGGAGCTCCAGAGCTGTCAGAAAATAAACTCAATTAGAGCTTTTGTAGTGCAAGAAAATCAAATTATGTGCCATTTTTAGAGATTTTTTTGTTAAATGGCTAAGCTGCCTTTCATCATTATTTTCTCTGTCTAAACCAACAAAACCAGCTTGTAGAGCCCCAAATATTGACTAAGTACTTAGGTCCAGTAAAGAAGTTGTAGAGAAAATGTATCCTGCAGTGACCAAGCCAACACTTCTTAAGGGCTTCTGACTGTTCTCCAAAAACGAATTAAGTAACACTGAAGAATAAAGACATAAAAGTCTCAGACACATTTTACTCAATGCCAGATTAGTAGAGTTCTTCTCTCCTCTAATTATAAGGATCCTGGTTTTATTTCCCTTCATCTCCAGCTCCTCAGCATTTGCTATCAGATTTTGCCATTTCTGCTATAAAAAAGCATTTATAGATGCAGTTGTATGAAATGCAGTGACAAAAATAAAGGATGTTTCAGCATTAAAACATAACAGAAGGAGAATCACTACTCTCTTAGAAAAATGTTTTTTGTAGTAGAGGATGACACCAGCAATTGTTTCAGTGCATGTGTTCCAGTTATCAGTAGTGCACATGACTTGACTTATCTCTGAAGCCAAAGACTCAGTTCAGTGATAAAAAGTCAGATGGGCTTATTACAACCCATAAGAAAATATGATAGCACAGAATCATATTCTTTTGGCACAATAAGAAATGGATGTGGTTTGGCTGTATGAATATACAGACTGAATATAATGAATGTACAGAATACATCTGTATGAATATCGAATCACAGAATGGAATCACTGGACAGTGACCAATTGTGTACAGTTGCTTTTCTTCAAAACTCCCTTGTCTTCTCACCTGCTTTCCTGCTTGAAACACAGGTGATTCATACTCTGCCAGATCTAGTTTTCAGGGGATGAACAGTGTTGTGCCTATTGAGAGTGTTTGTGGCCAAAATCCTACAGTGAATACATGGAATCATAGAGGGATACAGGACAGAGGGGAATTCTAGACATCTGCAGTCCAGCCCCTGCTCTAGGCAGGACTGACTTCAAAGCTGGATCAGGCTGCTCAGGAGTTTATCCAAGCAGGTTCTGAAAATCTCTAAGGATGAAGTTTCCCCATCCTCTCTGGGCAACCTGTGTCAGTGCTCAGACAGTCTTGTGGAGTCTTTCCTTCCATCCACTTGGAACTTTCCTTTTTGCAGCCTGTGAGTGTTGTCTTCACTCCTTTCTTCCTGCACCTCTGAGTCTTGACACTTTATTCTCTACAACAACCCTTTGGGCAGAAGAACACAACAATTGGACTCCCTGAGCCTCTCTTTAAGCAAAACAATCAAATTCCCAGCTTCCCACTGTATGTCATGTGCTCCAGCCCCTCAGCCATCTCAATGGCTCCCTGCTAGACCCACTGCAGTTATTCTGTTGTGCTGCAAAGTCTATAGTGGTCACTGTCTTTTGTTCTATTCCTGTTTCTTCCACTACCCAGCTGTGTAAGTCTGAGAAGGCCAAACCACAATAATTTTTCTTTTTCACTTGCCAGTTCATTAACTATGTCCCTTTGGGATGTGAATGCTTAGAATTAGGAATTGCTTCTACCACTTGGTATGTACAGTTCCAAATGTATCAGGATTCTGATCTCTGTTGGTTTCTGGGCATTGCTACAACAAAAAAAAAAAAAAAAAGGCAATAATACTTATCCATAGTAAGCACAAAAGGGAAAAAATTGGAATAAGACAAAAGGAATGATTTAACCATTAAAAAAAAGCTAAAGCATGAAATGAAGAATGATGGTATTTTATTGTGCCCAAATAGTTTCTCTCGCAGAGCAAATGCAGAAGTTAGTAGAAGCTGGAATAACCATCCTATATTTTCCCCAATTTTTGCTTTACTGCCTGAAGTCTCCATCCTCCCACAGTCACTGGACAAAGGTAGAGATCTTGGGAACTGCATCTTCTATTTTCTTTACACCACAGTGCTCTCTGAAATGTTGGCATTGTGTTGTCATAAGTGTGATGGTTGAAGACAAAATCAGGCCGTAGATACAATGTGTCTTTCAGAAGGTTCCTGGGATGCTAGATTTTTTTATCTCATTGTAAAAAAGTGTCTCTCCTCTTTTTATTTTCAGAATAAACCCAATATGTCTTAAGTCCACGCAGGATATCTGTGTAGTTATTTGTGTTGTTACACCAGTGATATTGACAATCTCATTCATGTAAACAGGTGGGCAACTGAGTAATATAACGTGCCATTAGATGAAAATACTGTTCAAGGGTAAACAGATTTTTACCACTAAATGCAACTTTACCTAACTTTGTAGTAATTTTGAATTTTCTGCAAGCACATTTTTCCGCTTTTTGAGTAGACCAAGCAGAAATAGTGTATGAATTCAAAGCACAGTGGATCAGAAAATTGTGAGGTGTTATTGAACATTTTTTCTCCTAAACATTCTTTTGTTCCAAAGTGCTAAAGGAATTCTTCCCATTTCCAGTTTCTAAACAAAGTTTTTGGGAGCATATTCTGTTGTTTATTCCCCCATTTTGGAGGATGAAAAATAATAAAAATTATTGTTAAAGAATCATTAGTGAAAATGCATATGAATAGACCATCAAAGTTACTGCTAGTAGAAAAAAGTTTTGTTCACTTTCATTTTTTCTTCTGTTTCATAGATAAAAGGATCAGACAGTTGCCATGACTAAAGTTATAGAAATAATTCAACACTCATCCTTCAGGTCACAGTTCAAAGCCCAACTCTTTTCCTCCTTTCTTAGAGCTGACATATATTGAAACCAAGAGATTAAAAGGCATGGAAAAATAATGGAATTGTCCTGGAACAAAATTGCAGATCAAATTACTAAAACCAAACAAACACAAAACTCAAACAGAAAATCCCCTGCAATTCAATTTATTTGCTGCTGAGTTTCTCTTAGATGAATTCAGAAAATATGATTTAACTTTTGCCTGTTTTAAATGATAGAGTTCCATGTAATAGGACATAAATGATCCATAGGGTTTCTTCTTCACAGCATTTCTGGATCCAAAAATACAAGATTCCTGATTTTTCTAGTCTGAAAATTTTTTCCTTATTGTCTGGATAAAACCCTGCAGCTTTTCCTTCAACAAGCAAAAGAAATAAAATCATACAGAAGTTAGGGTGGGTTTGTTGTTGTTTTTTTTTTCCTGAGAATTGCTTAGATGGTCTAAAGAAAACCTATTAACATACAGCAGTCCCTTTAATAGATTTAAATCCTTCTTTGGTATGCATATGATAGAGTTGTCTGTTTCATGAAAATTTATAGTTCCATGGAAACATCAAATTAGTGTTCAGTGATAATGATGAGTGCTAGTAAATTATTAGGGAAATAACAGAGAACAAAAGATACTGTTATGTCACTACCATGCAGTTCTAAAGCTGTTTCTTGCCAACTTCCTCCTCTATACACCTTTACTGCAAAAATGCTATAGCAGGGTTGGAAGACATATGGACAAGGTCAACAGTGAAGATAAAAGGTATGGGAAGCCTCTGTATGAGAACAATTAGACAAGGACTCTTCAATTTAGGGCAGAGATAGCAGGTCATGGAAAAGATTTATAAAAAGCCTATGAAGTCAAAACTGCCTGGGGAGAGAGAGGATGCAGGTCATTGCTTCTATCCAAAAAACACTCCTAGGAGCCACCAAATCCAGCTAGAAGGTAGCAGATTTAAACAAATCAAAGGAGGAAGTTCTTCAGTGTTAAACTATGAAACTCCTTGCCAGCTGTCAGTGAACAGTAACCACTGGCATGGCTTGGAAGGGAGACAAGGTGGTGTAAGAGAGATATATCCATAGAGTGGTAAAATACAGAGAACTGACTTCTGCCCTGGGAATTTTCCAAGCTGTAAATCCTGGATGCTGTAAAAGTACTTAGGGCACTTATCACTACATGTTTTCTTTATTCCTGTATTCTGTCCCTTCACATCTGAGGTGGTGATAGGGAAGGCAGAGGCCTGAGGCCATCCATGCCTGTGTGGCAATGGCCAAATCAGTGTACCTCCTGCACAAACATCTATGACCTTCAATCTTTCCTCATATCTGTAAAAACTGGGTTTTCTCTGCTTTCTTCCAGCCATTGCAAAGGCAAAAATTTAGCCCTGGCCAAGTTCACCACATTTTGACTTTCTCTGGATTCTGCATTATGCATGGGTTTGTACCAGTCACCCAGAGTCTCTCTGCAGAATGAATTTAATGCATCACTCTAAGCATTGTTTAGAAGCCAACTCAAAACTCTACCATTGCTGTCTGTCTGTACTGCTTGCCTGACTTAGCAGGGCTAGCTGGGGCTTAGTAGCACCTTAGTGAGGTTCTACAGATACTGCAGTTGCCATTGGGAAGAAGGCAGAGGAAAGGCAGGGCTGAAGGGAAGAGAGGACATTTATCATATTCATGTCCATTGTGTGTGGTCTTGCCAGCTCAAACTGGTCCTTACTGATTGGTGGTGGGGGTCTCAGAAGTGGATGTGCACAAATGCACTTTTAGACTCCTGTGCATCCTGTCCAGAGCAGCAACTATAGCAGATCTCACCAGGCCAACACTGCAGACAAAAGCTGGCATTCTAGATTTTTGTCATCAATATGACACAAAGGCAGAAGCAACTGGGACAAGTCACTTCCTCCATCTGGAGTCACAAAATCATGGATTTACAGAATGATATTGGTTGGGAGGCACCTCTGCAAGTCATCTTGTCAAACACTTTCCTGAAAAAATAAAAAATTAAAAATACAGAATCAGTCACTGTTACCCATCTTGGAGGTAGGCTCCAAGGTCTCATCACTCTGCTTGGCATTTCTTGCCAGCTGATGAAAGCTACTTCTGGCTTAGTGTTCTGGCATCTGTGCACATTTGTCAGGTGCACAGTGCTGCCCACACATTATACGGCTAAGCTGGTATGCAATTCAGGTTTGAGAAGTCCTTTAAATGCTATGACAGTCAAGGGCTTTTTGCCATAATGAGGTTAAGGAGTGGATTGCAAAATGGTGAATGAAGAGTGTGTAATACCCACACGAAGGCAGGCTCCCACCCAAGAAGAAAAGTCTATTAAATCATTTTAGCACAGGAATATTTATAACTATGGAAGGAATAAAATATTTATCTCAATACCATGCAATAACAAGAAGGCAGAAAGAATGCTCTCTTGTTTCTTTGTAAGAAAAATACAAGAGGTATTTTATTTCATAAATTTATTTTTTAAAGCTCAATAGACCACATCCTGTGTGGTCTAAATGTGGTCTTCCTGGACTACAGATTTTCTCAGACATCATATATTTTATCTATGATTTTCTAAAATGAATTTTTTATCATGATGTGTTATTTCTATCTTCTTTTCCCTGTTATTTTTTTACCTTTTCTGATGGTTCATCTGGTGAAATTTAAACTTTAAATACATGTTATTTCAAACCAACCTTACCAATTGCTAATGCAATGTCATTTGACATTTTTCTATACCATTGAACTACATTGAATAAAATAAATTTAAATATAGATCATCTAATTAATTTCTGCCCTTATATAAAATCAATGGATGCTGATGCTCATCCACTTGTCACTCTGTTAGCTCTGCTATATCTATACTTGTTGGGAGAGAAAGTCCTCCAAAGAAATTTGGCCAGTAGGTACCATTTGAAATTTGACATGTGATAATCTTGTTCAACCAGCTCAACCCAATATATACTACTCCTTTCAGAAGTTGGCTGCCACTTATTCCTCTCTTACTCATTTTTAGTTGCTATATCAGACTTCCAGGAATGTTCCAAAGACAAAATAATCCTGAGGTTATATAAATCCATTGCAAACTTCAATGCTGATGAAAATATTAATAACATTAATCAGAAGACATTACAATAACTTGAGTTTGTTATACCATTGCAAACTTACCCATAGTGTTTTTATTTTAAAAATACATAAATGCATTCACACGTAGATACTAGTAAGTTTCATGAATAATGATTTTTGTCTTTCTTGTATCTAATTGTTTTATTACTGAATGGTTTCAGAAGAAGAAATTTCCTAGAATTGTCTGTTTTGGTGGCAGAGAAATAAGGATATTAGATATCTCACAGCCTGTATACACTCAGGTGTGCAGGATGAAAATGGTTTGTAAAGAGGGCAGTTATCCCACAGAAAAAGCATGTGGGATTTAGATCAGCTTGAAACTGAGCAATTTTACGTTCTTAGTTTTGCATTCACTTTTCACATTCATTGTGCCAAGAGAAGATGGTTCAAACACTCACTCCACATAAGCATGTGTTGATTCTATGTTTGTTATTTTAGATGCACCACTTTCCTTTTTCCTGTTATCAAGGCATATTGTTTCTTTTTCCATTTTTACCCATTTCCACCACAAATAGCATTGATGGGAAGTAACATGATTAGTTGAATGCCTAGGGGTCTGTACTTGAGCAGGATAGCAGTCTCCAACATCCTTGATGTGCCTGAGGGCAGACGTGCTACCATTCAGAAGAACTTGACAGGGTCCAAGGAGGGTCTGGAAAGAACCTTACAAGATTCAACAAGTCCTGTACCTGAGAAGGAGAAACCACTTGAAACAGCACAGATTGGTGATGTCCTGGCTGTGAAACAGCTTTGCTAGAATGGGAGTCTTGGTAGCAGTAAGCTGGACGTGAGTCAGCAGTGTGCTCTGGCAGCCAAGCAGGCCAACTGTACCATGGAGTGTACCAACAGGATAGCTATCAGATTGAGGAAAATTACTCTCTCTTCCTAGTCAGCATTCATCAGGCTGCATCTCAAATGCTGCACTCAGTTTTGGGCCCACTAATGCAAGAAAGACACTGTTAAACTGGAATATATTCTGCAGAAGGGCTGGAGTGCCTACTCTGGGAGGAGAGATTGAGGGAACAGAGCTTGTCAGCCTGGAGAGAACGCTTTGGGTGGGACACACACCTAATAGCAGCCTTCTAAAGATTATAATGATGTCATCAGGAAGATGGAAGCAGGTTTTCCACAGTGGTGTGTGCCAGCAGGATGAGATCAGGCACATATTTTGAAATGACAGAGATTCTGACTGGGTAGAGGGAGACACTTTCCCACCATGAAGACAGTCAAGCAGTTGCCTAGAGGGGTTTTGCAGTCTTCATATGTGAATATTTTCGAGGCCATTTTGGGTGAAGTCTTAAATGACCTGGTCTCACCTCATAGGTGACCCTTTTTTGAGTAGCAGGGTGACTGGATGAGCTCCCGAGGCCACTCCTGACCAGAATATTCCTATCACCCTATGATCAACCTAGAAACCTTCCTGAATTTGCAACAGTGGAAATAAATAATTCTTTCAAATTCTATCATTGTTCTAAATTTGGCTATTAAGGCTATGCAAATAAGTAATTTCCTTTGGCACAAAAACTTCCCCTGTATAAATAGCTTCAGTTTACCTCTTGGTCTACTTAAAATGAATTATATTCAGTACTTTCTCCACGTGCATTCAGCAACAGCACGACAAAAGCTATTAAAAGCAATTCCTGTGAATCTATTTTTACAAACTACAGTGGCTTCTGTTCTCCAAGAATGATCCACAATTTTTAATTGTATTTGGCGGAGAAAGAAAATTGGTTTTGTGTTTGCAGGCATTCTGGAGGAAATGAAATGTGTTATTTGGTTCAACAGCTAATGCTTAATGATGTAACAGCAAAGTCAAAGTTCTTATTTTTTAATTTTCATATTGGATTTAAACACATATATCTTACTCTAAAAAATGTTTCCTACCCAGATCCTATATCCACACTGGGTTAAGGAGATGGAAATACTTCCAGTTTCATACTAAACACTTTTGCTTGAAATGCCAAAGTTGAGTGTTCGTTAATTAAATGTGTTAGAGAGAGAAAAAAAGGTGGATAAACCTGTCAGTTATGATATTCATTTATAAGACTGGACATAGAGACATCAGTACTTATTCCAGAGATGGTGCTTTGAAGAAGGTGATCAAGTTCATTGAAAGACATTGGTAGCACTCTTCTTCCCCAGAATAAAATATCAGCCATTAAAATGCATTTCAGGAAGGTTGCAGATATTGAAGAAATCATAAAACTAGAAGATGGGTCTCCAAGTGAATGCTCTAATGCCTGACCTGACAGCAGACACCAGCTCCTCCTTTTGGGTTCCTCTGCTTTAGTGCTTCACTTATTATTTTCCTTATTAGAACCTCTCAGCCTCTTTTTTAATCCCATCAGTTTATGCCAAAGACAGGGCAGGGAGGGTATATATGTATGTTGAAGGAGGTATCTCTCCTAGGTTACTCGGCTTGAGAACCAAAGGACCAGCAAATGTCTCAACAGGAGCCAGACTTGCCTCAGACTCAAAGCAGTATCAGCCCCAAGGAGCAGGGGCAGCACTGTTTTAAGAATGCACGACTGGCAATGTTTATACGTCCTTATTCTGTGCATCTGAGTGCTGAGAACAAAGCCCACTGTGCCACTTATGTGTATATGTGTGTACTGGACTTGTGCAAAGGCTCCCTATAGAATCATCTTAGGACAATGAAGGCTTGTACCTGCTTGGATGAAAGTTTTGCAGAAGGCTCTTTGCCAAAGCATTTGATTGGACTATAATGAGTCTTGGGAAACAACCTTTAGTAGGTAACAATCTCTTCTCCCCATTCCCAAGCACAGGTACAGCTGTCTAGTGCTAAAGTGGCAACAGTGTCCCCAGTCAGCCCCTACCCTGCATCATGCTGCCACATGGTCTCTAACAGTCATCACATCTGATCAGAATAACATAATATATTTTAAGTATGTTTCCCCACATTTCTGTGTAACTTTTAGTAAACAGCAAAAGGTTAACTTTGGAAATGGTGAAGAGTGAACACTATTGCAAGCTAACTCCAGAATGAGCTCACACAAGAATAACAACCCTTGGCACCTCCCAAAAAATGCAAAATGAAAGCATATGAAAAAAATTACCTTTAACTGAAAATTATGCTTTACCTTGTGTTAGAAGATAACACAGAAGAACTCTTTCAGAATTATTCTGTGAAGAAACCTTGAATATTTCAAGTAAAATATCAGGTATTTCAAAAGAGACGGCAAACAGCCTTAAACATGATTCTGGGCAGCCTAGTTTAGCAGTTCTCTGAGATGAAAAAATTGCTTGGAATTAAGCAGTTTTGGTTCATTCACACAGTTCAAAATTTGCTGTATTTCACACATAGCTGAGTGCTGTATCTTCCAATCATCCATCAGCTACAGAGATATGTGAATACATACACATAAATGCACATATCTTTTTTACATCATGTGACAGAAGCTGAATGTGTCCCATGTTTGTCCTAAGTCTAAGGTACTTGCAAACATTATCTGCATTCCACATATTTTTTCTCTCTGAGTTACTTTCAACCATTGGTTCTAAGCACTAATGCAATTCCAACATAGAAGAAGAAAATAAAATTGTGCAAATAAACCCAAGCTAATTTCTAAAGCACGAGGTCAGGAAAGTAACATAAAACACAGGAGATTGGACAGAAATGTCTGAGTTTCTAAGGCAGATCTTCAATTTGCCAATAGAATTTTGTCCACTTTTATTCTCAAAAATATGTATTCCAGTAAAATCTCTTATTTTAATACCTTCCAATAAAAGGTTAGTTCTTTCATGGTAGATTTCCTCACTCTCAAAGCTGTAGTTCTCTTTGAGAGTGACAGAGAGTCTGCACAAGATGATCAGGCAATGACACATTTAGTAGTGGCTGTAAGTTGCAGGTATGCATAATAACAGGCTCTTAAAACAGAAATGGGAACACGAGGTGCTTTGACTCCTGTCAACAGTTAAGCTGCCACCCAATTTCTTGCTCACAGCCCATCAGTGGGATTGGGGAGAAAATCATAAGGGCAAAAACAAGAAAAACTTGTGGGGTTAAATAAAGACAGTTTAATAAGTGAAGGGAAAAGTAGAAAACAAGTGCTGCAAAGGCAATCACTCACCACCTCTCACCAGCATGTCAATGCACAGCCACATTCTTATCAGTGGCTAGTTTGGAAAAACTCTCACACACACACAAGTTTGAGCACAGCATTATACAGCATTGGTCATTTGGGGGCAGCTGTCCCAGCTGTGTTCCCTCCCAAACTCTTGCCTAACCCCAGCAAACCAACCTACTCACAGTGTAAGGAACAGAGGAAGCCTTGATACTGTGCAAGCACTCTCAGCAACTGCTGAAACACTGGTGTCTTATCAACCCTGTTTTGGACTCAAATCCAAAACATGGCACCCTATGGGCTGCTGTAAAGAAAATTAACTCCATCCCTTCCAGTCCCAGTACAATGTGGACAGAGTGGAACCTCATTAATTCTTGGTGTCCTGTAGTATCAAACGCTGATAATTACCAGGCAACAGACAAGTACTGAGAGTGATTTGGGCTAGATCCTTGAAACACATGGAATGAATTCCATCAGTTCTGAAGAGGCCAACCAATGTGGCCAGCTATTTTAATGAAAAATATTCCAGAATCCAGAGATTATTTCTATGAAGATACTGTCCTGGCAGAAATATCTTCAATCATGGGGAAACAGAACAAAGCTTTTGTGAAATTAAAACAAAAGGTAAATACATGGACATTTTCAGAAGCTCTAGGTAAAACGTTTGCCATAATATACAAAAGAAAGTGAAACAATCAGCACCATATACAATCTATACTTAACTCAGTTTCACAGAACATCCCTTAAAGCAGAAAGAAACTATGGAACATATGTAAATAAAAATCAGCACTCAGTACATGCGCAGTAACTGCAAGTGCTCACTGGAGAATTACTTGTAGTGCAGGCAGATAACATTCAAAAATGAAAACTAACTCATGAAGTATTAATAGCTTGATATCAAATAGCAAGAAGAAACATGATAAGAGCCAATTAATTATTTGTTCTTTGAAAACTACATAATTCTAAGCTCTATATCCGTTTTTTGCAAGTTTTCTGTCATTCTGTCTGTGATGATGATGGCAGAGATGTAGTGCCTGTATTCCTCCTATAGCTGACATTCCCTACATTCACAAACAATAGAATTCTAGGACAGGTTTTATTTTACACCGTTTTCCTGTTCAGCAAAACACTTCAAAATCCTGCATATGAAGTGACGTGACACAAAAAAACAACATCAAAAGCAAACCCATTAGCAAAAGCAATCAGCCATTACTTGATAATCACTAAGCAGCACTGTGCAATTCTCAAGTGGACATAGTGCACACTCCCTTGCTGTAGATGAAGAAAGGCAATCATAATTTCCCTGAACAAAGTAGCTGGTTGTATGGCAGTACCTGCTTAGAACTCTCCAAAAGAAGGAAATGTATGTTCCCTCTTTTGTGTACATGTGTTTTGAAGTTTCAAATAAGCCAAAAGCCCAGAGGGCTAAATTGCTACCTCAAAACCCAGTCTTCTTTTATCATTTTTCCAACTGAGCAATGAAATCTATTTTGAATAGAGCTTTCCAGACTTGCAGACAAATTCAGCTCTTAAAGAAGCCAATATGAAGTGCATTAATGCAATGGGATTGTGATCACATACCACATAAGGTTGAATATGCAGTCTGGCTATCATTTCAGGAGTTATCCATTACTTACAGAGCTTTCTAAAAACAATCTACACTCAGACAGGCATGCAATCAGAATGACAAAATACTACATCAACTTTTCCATGATGATGCAGACCTTGTTTAGCTATGTTTTATCTGCCAAGGAGTGAAAAGGAGACATTATTTGTTACACACATACACTCATTATACGTATACAGAAGCACAGAACACCATCATTGGTTGTGATATGTGTGAATCAGTAACTGCACTCAAACAAGCACTACTCATAATTCTAGGCTAATATCAGTAAAGATTCTTGTTATTGTAATTTATGTGATACCCATATGCAAATACTAACCATGTGAAAAGGTTTCTTCCATGCTTACTGCCCTACAAACATTCCTCGTCTAGAACTGCAGCTGCTAATTCCATAGTTCTAAGATGGAGAATAACTTGAAGTTAGCCACTAACCCTGCAAAGCCATTCAGCTCAAAGCACACTGCCACTAAAAGGATAGGAAGACATTGAAATGATTTCTTTAAAACAACTGCACAATGTCACACCAGAAGAAATGAAAGAAAAAAACCATTTAATTTTCTTATGCAAAAAGATGGCTGTCCTACCCCCTGTATTCACCAAAAAAATTGTAGATGTTTTCTTAAGGTGATTCATCACACATGTAATCTTACATTTCAAGCTGCAATGGAAGGAAGACTTTAGCTGTGGAGCACACTAGCTTTATGGTCAGCCTCTCTCCAGTACTCCTGAAGAGATTTTTCAGTCTTTTTCTTTAAAAGTAAATTTCATTCTAATTTATTGAAGAGATAGCAGGTATCTTAAGGGTCTCACACCTATGTTATATTGTTAAACACATGCAAAATATTGTTTAACAAGTGTTGATGAACATGGACTCAAGGGAGACAAAGTGCAACAGTAATTATCTAGCTCAGGAAAACATGACTTTGAGGTGAAAGATTTTGGAAACAAGTTTTCAAGGTCTACTGTAAAATTGTCCACAAATTCATGAGACCTAGTGTCCCTCCACTGTGCCTATTCTGCAGCCTAAAGAAGGGAAGGAATAGGTATGACAGAATTTTGGCGTAGTCTGCCTATTCTCTAAGCTCAGTGGTAGCAAGGCAGTTTAGTGTAAGGCCTCACAGGCCTCACTTTGCTGACCATCAGTTTGCCATTCCCTTTCTTGAGATTATTTATTTTTAACACTGAGTAGTATTTTCTTACTTATTTAATTCTTGAATATAAAAAATCTAATGCTAATGTAACCACTCCAAGTACTAAACTGGACTCAGAGAAAGTGACGTGACTTTTTTTGTGAGTGAAATTAAAACACATCATCTTTTAAAAACAAGGATTTGCAATGGTGTTACTTCCTTACAGAATTGGGCAAAAAATTAATGTTTGCAGACAATTTTAAATTTCTGTTCAGTTTCAAGGCAGCTTATTTCATCAGAGCTAAAAAAAAGTCCCCAAACCTAAAACCATCTCCACAGTCAAATTTCTCTAAAAGCCTAAATAGCTTTTAGAAAAGCAGAAATCTTTGGAGGATCTAATTGCTCTGTCCTTCTACCCAAAGTGGTGTTAAAGAGAAAACAGAGTCAGATGCTTCTCAGAGATACATGAAGAAAAGAATAGAGACAATACTTAGACTGAAAAAAGAGGAATTCCCAATGGACAGAAGGAAAAGTTCTCCTCCACAAGAGTGTCTGAGCATGGATACGGGCTGCTTAGAGAGAATGGGGAATTTCCATCCACGGAGGTTTTCAAAACATGCCTAGATAAACTCCTGAGCAGGATCTAGCTTTGAAGTCCATCCTGCTTGGAGCAAGAGCTAGACTACAGATGACTCTGTTTATTTACTGTGGGATTTTTGCCAGAAGCATATTCATACTGATCCCCTAAATACTATGTCTAGTACAGAAGAAAAATCGCTGTCTTTCCTGCAGAACCAGGGGAAAAGACAAGATGCTTTGGGTGCAAAGCACCTCTACTTATTTGCTCACCCTCCAATGTCTTTTATTGCCATGGTATTGCAATTCATTACAAATACAAATGCTTTTACCTCCTACTAGCCAAATATAACATTATCACCACTTCACAGACAGTGAATTAAACACACAGACCAAAGCCCTAATTATCCTACCCAAAGGTCAAATGCAGAAGCTATGGCAAGTTCAAGAGCAGAAACAAATCTTCTAAATACTATTATGGAGTCTTAATTTTAAGCATTCATTTTTTGAAAAGGATTTATTTTTCCTATTACCACAGAACAGTAAAGCAGTACCTAAGGTACCAAAGCATCCAAAGTACTATTTGGTTCTTACTTCATGCCTTGTAGCATACAAATATGTTATTGATGACAGTAATGTATTTAGAGTGTGAAAACTAATACACCTTAACAAGCTCTGACCTGGATCCAAACAATCCTGCTGACTGTAGCCCAGTAGAGGCAATGAGCAAAAATCAGATGTAACATTTATAATATTAACGTATTTATGCTGTTGGCAAGGAACCTCTGCATGAAGCTTAATACTGAGTGGTGGACCAATCAGCACCTGTCAATGTTTTATGAACATCTACACTTTCAAGCAAATTTGGAAGCAGAAATCAACCCCCTGCTACCTGGTCAGAACAGATACAGCAAGCAGGCAGGCAGGCATTCTGTAGTAATTTTTCACCAGTATACCATCATTGAAATGACAACAAGCAAAACAGATCAAAATGAGATTAAAAAAACCCAAACAAACAAGAAAAACAAAGAAAGAATTCAGAGGGTTAGTAATCATTTTCCAAGAAAAATGGTAAATAAGTTAACCTGTGAAATTCAAGCTCCTATTTAGGTTTCTATCTTGATTAGAGAAAGAAGCCTGATCAATAAAAACTGAGGAAAACCACAGAGGACTGCATAGCTTTTCCATGATTTCACTTAAAGTAAAAGTAATTTCATATTTCCTTTCAAACAGAAGTTTCTGAATATATTGTTCCATAAGTGACAGATCAATCAAAGCCTTTTTTTCCTGCAGAAATACATTGCACAATATTGCAGCTATCATGCTGTGTTCCTTCCCTGTCCCATAGGACAGCACCCTCATATCACCAACACACCTGACACCATCTCCACTTTCTTCACCCACAGTCTCTCTGTCTGTTGCCCTGATAGTGCTCTCAGTGCCTTCTGTCACTATTGGCCAGCAGGAAAGCAGGACATTTGACTGGTGGTCTTCAGACCCAACTACACACACTAATTCCCAATGTCTGACAGTGCCTCTGCCATGGAGAGGCACATTTTGGCTCTGCTGCTCGTCCCTCTCTTCCCACTCCTCCTCAAATTTCACAATGCTTGAAGCAGCATTGAAGCGTCTTTGGAAGCTCTACCATCCTGTCAAGTAAAGTTTAGAAAGGGAACAAAAGCTTTTATGACTGAATGAAAAACAGAAAACTCACATGCAATCCTATTATTTGTACTCCTCTGTTAATAATAATGCAGTGATACAGAGGGAGTGTAGAATTTTAGCCCGTTTCTCCACACATTTTAATTAAAAGTTACGCACAGAAGTCCAGACAAGGCAGAAAATCTGTTCCCAGAATTCTTGCACTACTGCAAGGAAGCAGGGAAGTAGGGAACCTACTTTAATAGGTACTGAGAGGCAGTACTACTGAATCTAAAATAGCTGTGGGACATACTGATCTTACAGAATTTGAAGGATGAATGGAAAATGTGAGTAAGCCTTTTCTGGTTTACCTGATGGAAAAGAGACAAATGTATATACTGTTGATTACAGTACTAAATTCATTGAGGACAGCACAGATGTGTGAGTCATAGCTGTCTTCTTGCTACAAGCTTACACTTTTAAGCCTGTCTCCTAATCCCCTTGCTGCTACATTTCCCCACATCAATATTTAGGAGCTCTTTAATGACTTCTCGCTTACAGCTTTTTGTATCAAGAAAAAGTATTCTTTCAGGGAAATATTGCCTACGGATGAGTGGCCACACTCAACCTTCATCTGGTGCTTTTCAGTCTGCCTTCAGTTGGGGAATTTATTTTCCTCCATATTTGCCACAGTAGACTAGAAGTCACTAAAAGATAAATGGGATTTTCAGAGATAACAGCAGCACAAGTATCTGGCAAGGGGTGTGTGTGGTGATTTTGGGGGTTTATATGGGGGAGGGTTTATTTATTTTTATTTGTTTGTTTGTTTTAATCTGATTGAATTATACCATAATGTTTGTTTGATCAAGAATAAAAAATAGAGTCCACAATAAAACAGAAAAAATGCTTTCAAAGCTCACATGAGAGAAGAAAAAAGAATTTCTATTTTTTCATGTGCCAGTACTTAAAACATTTTTGATGGAGGTGTTAAAATCCACTTCTTCAGAGAGGTCTTTGTCTTCAAGTGCTCATTTTCAAATATGGGGCATTTTGGATCCCTTTATTTATCCATTTACCTTATTTGGTCAACTATTTCTGACCAAAATACCAAACAGCAACAAGCCCAAGCATAAAGCCCTGGCTTTTGCATAGTCTATTATTGTGAACAGAGTATAGAATAGAACTGTTTCAGTTAGAAGACATCTACAGCACACATCAAATCCAACTGCCCAACCACTTCAGGGCTGACCAAAGGTTTAAGGATTTTAAGTGTTATTAAAGGCATTGTCCAAATACCTCAAACACTGACAGGCTTAGGGGATTGACCACATCTCTAGGAAGCCTGTTCCAGTGGTTGACCATGCTCTCCAGTAAACAAATGTTCTTAATGTCAACTGAACCTGCTCTTGAGCAGCTTTGAACCATTCCCCTGTGTCCTATCACTGAATCCAAGGGAGAAGAGCTCAGCACCTCTCTCTCCCCTTTCCCTCATCAGGGAGCTGTAGAGTGCAATGAGGTCACTCCTTGGTCTCCTTTTCTCCAAACTACACAAGCTCAATGTCCTCAAACACTCCTCACAGGACATTTCTTCCAGTTTTGCTGCTCTCCTCCGGGCACATTCAAGGACCGTCACAGCTTTCTTAACTGTTGGGGCCCAGCACTGCGCACAGCACTTGAGTTGAGGCCACACCAATGCCGAATACAGCAGGATAACCACCTCTCTTGGCTGGCTGGTGATGCTGTGTGTGATGCACACCAGGATGGGGTTTGGGCTCTGGATTACCAGGGCACACACTGTTGACTCACAGTGAGCTGCTGCTGACCAGCACCCCCAGATCCCGTCCTGCAGGGCTGCTCTCCAGCCAATCCTCTCTTCATTTTCAGTTGTGTCCAGTGATACTCCTTCCTAGGTGTAGAATCCAGCATTTGTACTTAGAATGATAGAATCATACAATGTCTTGAATTGGAAGGGACCCTGAAGGATCGAGTCCATCTTCCTGCTCCTTGCAAGTCTATCTAGATCTCTCTGCAGGTCCTCTTGTTCCTCAAGTGAGTCAATCCCTACCTAGCCACTTCTATTCCCATCTAGCCACTTTTCCAATGATGGTGTCTATATGCATGGAATATGAGGACCTTTGCATGAGAGCCCTCCAGTTAATAATTAATATTGATTGTGTAACTCAATGTTTGAAAAATATATACTCACAGAAATGGTTTGTCTTGCACTAGTTTCAACCTTCACCTAAACGAGACAGAGAAGAGATCAAGAAGATAGATTATTATCTACCCTCTCAAGAACAGACTGATGATCTCAGCAAGGACAGAATGAATCACATGTTTAATTTTTGCATAAGCCCTCCTTGAATACTAAATGGAGAGGAGCATGTCTACCAGCTGTTCACAGGCCATAACTAAATGCTTCTCCTCAGCTTTTCATATAATACTACATGTCATACTTTAAGCTGGCAGGCAGCCAAACACCATGCAGCTGTTCACTCTTCACCCCCTACCAGTGAGCAAATCAGAAGCCTAAAAGTGAGGAAACTCATGGGTTGAGATAAAAACAGTTTAATAGGTAAAGCAAAAGCCATACACACAAGCAAAGCAAAGCAAAGAATTCATTCCCCGCTTCCCATGGGCAGGCAGGTGATCAGCCATCCCCAGGAATGGTGACTTGGGAAGACAAATGCCATCACTCCAAATGTGTGTCCTCCTTCCTTCTTCCCTCAGCTTTGTATGCTGAGCATGATGTCATATGATATTGAATGTCCCTTTGGTCAGTTGGGGTCAGCTGTCCCACTGCGACCTCTCCCAGCTTCTTGTGCACCCCTAGTGTCCTTGCTTGTGGCATGGGGGTGAGGAGCAGAAAAGGCCTTGGTTCTGTGTGAGTGTTACTTAGTGGTATTGAACACATCTCTGTATTACCAACACTATTTCCAGTACAAACCAAAAATGTGGCCTCATACTAGCTATTGTGAAGGCAACTAACTCTATCCCAGCCAAAACTATCATGCTACACAAAGACAAAATAGAACAAGGCAATAAACATTTTCTTCCCTTCACCTGTTGCTAAAAAGGTACAAATATTGCAAACTCTGCTTTTCAAAAGTATTCAGTAATGTTGCATATCCACTTGAGATTTTGTGCCCAAATATCAAAGCACTTTCTATTATGCAGCATTATTTATACAGATATCATAGTATCATACAATTATAGAACAGTTTGGGTTAGAAGAGACCTTAAAGATCATCTAGTTCAACCCCCCTGCTATGGACAGACCCACATTCCAGTAGATCGTGTCCTCTGTCAGAATAGTCTGTATAACAACAACATGTGATCAAATGTAAAATTGCCTGACTAAAATGGGGAGACATCATATATTTTGATCATTATCTGCCTAGAAGAAAAACCTGCATATTAAATGAATAATCCTAGCTGGATGGAGCAACCAAGAAAGACCAAAGAGAACATAAAGGGACAGTGCAGAGACAGTAGGGGACACCAGAATCAGCACCTGAGAGCACTGTGACATTCCTGTATACTTTGTCTTTTGTCCTTGCTTTCTAATCATCCCTCCACTTTTATTTCCGACTTTGTTGCCCAGCCACACATCCTTATATGAGGATACAAGTGACCCAGTTCACACCCTTAGAAATCCTCATTCTTTTTTTCTTTCTTGGGACCTCATAATTCTTTTCCTTCCCTCCAGATCTTCCCAACTCAGCCGTAGTGTCTCTCTTATTCCCTGTCCCTCACTCTGTGAGTCACTTTCAGAGTCAGACTTCTGTTACTGCCTTTCACACATCTTCTCAGCATCCATACTGATTTACAAGCCCAGCCCCAGATTGCCCAGCTGGTCCCAGTCTCTTCATGGAAAGTCAGCTCTGTGTTCGTCCCACCTGTGCAGTGAGAGTCCTCCCCATTGCACAGTTGCCTGCTTTGTTCCTGTATGAATTGCATTGAAAATGCCTTGCTGTCTGTCTAACAACACTGTGTATCAACTCTGAAAGAACAAAATCCTTTAGCTTAAAGAAAAAGAGCAGTGGTGACAGTATTACCTCTGAAGATTCTTATACCACTTACACAAAAGTACAAACAAAATGATCTCAAATTTCAGCATCATTAAAGATGAAGGCTTGCAAGTACACCGCTATTTTGTGTTTTCCCATCATTTATGGGTCCCGTTAGGTTGATGAAAGCTTTCTGACACTTTCCAGCTGTTTCTGACAATTTTTTCCCCTTCTTTTTGGTGCACATTGACTAGAATAGCAGAGCTTAAAACGACTGAACAGCTATCCCTATTTTATATACTGGGAGCTATTACCAAGCATCTCAAAGACCTCTTTGTTAACCGTGAAATACTATGCAAGAGTGGTTAATTAACCGTAGTGCTGTAAAAACACCTGGGAACAGTTAGTTATGAGCAGTCTTACAAAGTTACAACTTGTGTTGGCTGTTAATGTTTTCTCCCAGCAGAGAGTTTGCAGATATGCCATGTTCTTGTTTCCATTGTTTTAAATCTATTTGCACATTCACCTTCTGTTCCCTGGGTTCAATCTGAAATTTTGAAGTGAACATGGGGCAACCATGTTGTTTGAGTGTTACAATATTTACCTAGGATGTGCTGGGGTGAAGTCATTTGGACCATGGAACAAAATTCTGTGTTCATTTGCACAGCCCATTTTATGTATGTCCAATGATTGCAGATTTTACTACTGGAAAAACGAGGCTATCTCAAGAGTTACTGTGCACAGTGTGCCATGCGGCACAGCAAATTACAGAGTATAAGCATAACTTGGGCATATGTGTCCCTGGTACAAAACCCCTAGTTCTTATGTTTGCTATATTTCT
>NW_008677637.1:0-12379 GCF_000695815.1 Acanthisitta chloris | reverse complement strand
TGAAGGTTTGAGAATCCAAGAATTGGGTTCTGAATTACCTAGTACAATCATACTTCTCATTTCAGCGTGAAAAAAAAGAAACAAAACAGAAATAAAACCTAAACCAGAAGAGGTAAAGACCTACTGCTGGGTTGGATCCTAACATATGGTATGTGTTTTTTCTTTTCCCTACGTAGCTGTACTCCAAGACATTCTGTGGGAAATGCAGTAGCAGTTTATTTGATCATAATGAACAGCCTACTTAACTGTCCTTCTACCACACTTATTCCTCAAGCTTGCTGATAAACATCATTGTCTAAATTTAGCTCTGGATATACATCTAATGATTTTATTTCAAAGCATGTTAATGGTTGTCTCAGTCTCAGGTCAGCTACAGTCTATGCTACAGTAATAACCATTGTGACACTACTGACCATTGATATCACTGTCTCAGTGAACACTCTTAAGTAAAGAATGATAGCAATATACAAAATCGATATTTGCACCTTGCTCTTTATTGCTGTTTAGATATTGAAAAAGCATATTTCTTCTTGTCAGAATCAATTGCTTTGATTCCTTTATATTCTAGCAGTATGAAGTAAGTTTCTAACCTGTACATTGAGTAAAAAGCATATAACCAACAACATCAGCAGAATTATAGCAAAATATAAGTATCATTCACTCTTTGTCTGCAATTGCGCTTAATTCCTGGGAGATTAATTCTTTAATTCCAAGAGAGGAGGCAGGAGGAGGACTCCATCCTTCCTACCACATGTCTCCTTGCCTTAGAATTTCTTGTGCTTAATTAAGGGGAACAGAATTTCTTATATGAGCAAGAGGGATGGCAGAAGATTAGGAGAGAATTAGAAAGAAATGGATGTGGATTGGAGAAAGAGAATGAGAAAAATAATGCAGGAAAAAAATCCAAATCCACAAAAAAAAAACCTGGGTAGAAGAGTTGGCCAGGGTGCAGTGATAAGTAAATGCCAGGATGGAACAGATTTGCCAGAAAGGGACTGATGCAAAAAGGATGCTGTTCTGAGTGGAAACAAGACTCCAACTGTGAAACATAGTGGAGAGAGGAGCAGGAACAGGATGAGTAATACGAAGACTGAAGTAAAAGCAGACAAATACTACATCTATTATGTCCTTATGATGTCCTTGAGGGAGCAATACCTTTCTAGCAATTGCTCCAAATAGCTCATGTTTATCCTATCAATGACTACTCCCAATTGGTGTGAAATGGGCACCTCCATATTGCAGAACACTTGGAATAAGTTCTAGCTTGGTACCTCTTGCACCTTCTCACTCATTGGCTTATCTACAAAGCTATACTTCATGTTGATCCTCTGTCTGTTCCACACAGGCTGTGTGAGCACATTTCTTTAGTTTTAGCTGGTCTGCTCAGAGTTATGTTCAAGAAACATCCATGTGATGCTTCCTAGACTGATTTTTTTGGTTGTGCAGCACTCCAAGTTCAATCCAGTATAAAACAAAGCATGTAGCTATGCTGACCTCTGTTTTGCTAATTTTTCAGCTAGAGAGATTTTCAGGCCTTTAAGATTCAGTGTGCCCTTATAGGTCACTCAATCAGTTACCCTGGGCTCTTAGAGCTTTCTACTGAGGATGTATGTTCAATGGATGTGTTCTGTGCAGAGGGTCATAATATGATATATCACATTGATGCTAGTATGATAATATCTACACTTGGTATCTCTGCTTGTTATCTCATATCTTAATTTAAATCTAATAATTCTTTGTGTCTTGACTATTGAGGTTGTATATTCCTTGGGATAGGAAGAGTGTGTTAAGCTCACCCAGAATTTACCCCATAAAACCATCCAGTTACTCTTTCTCCAGTTACTTCCACTAACTCCCACTTCCACTTTTAGGCAGACAGGAAATCCTTGTACTGCGTTCATAGAATAACTGGAGTTTCACAGGTGTTAGGAGGACTATGCACAGGGGATCTCTCTTAATATGGTAGATGAGATTTTCTCAAAGGTGTTCAGAAAGCTGAAATTGAAAGAAACACTCTGAAGATGGGACTGCTAATTAAACCTTACAATATAAATGTTAAACAAAATGATAAAGAAATAAGGAGATCTCTAGATATGTGTTTTCCAATGAATAAGGAAACTCAAGAAAAACAGGAAACAAAGAAGATAGCTTTCTTAAGTGGAAAATAAACATGCCCATAGAGTTTTAAATAGTATGAAAGGAAATTTTCACGTTTTGGTGTTTGATTATCCACTTTTTCAGGGCAAAGTTCACAATATCCATACAAAATGCTAGTGTTTCCTAATCTTTTTTTCCTATCCCTATTCCTAACACTACAGTCTATCATCTGATAACACATTCTCCTTTATTTCACCTGGTAATACATTCTCCTTTATACCCTTAGATGCTCTGACCAGGCTGCAGTGGTTTGAACTGGTGGAGCCTGGATCTACATTACTGTTTTGGCTCAAAACAGAAGAGTGTTCTCTAAGAAAATAACCCAGTAGTCATCACTTACCTTGCATTGGGTCTGTTCACAGTGCAATTTTCATAGACCCAAACTTGTTGTCTATAATTCTAAAATTGGAAGATAGTGCTTTACCAAGCAATCTCCATTCCTGGGCATCTCCAAAGACCTCCACTAGAGAAAATCAACACCTTCAGAGACTTTTGGGATCCTCTCACAGTGGACATCAATAAACCTCTGTGTCAGCACTCCTGGTTCCAACCCGATAAGGGCCATGAAGGCATGCCAGTGCCAAAATTCTGCTAGAAGCCTCACTCATGACCATTTTAGCATTGGGATTAGAGCTCCAGAGACACATTATATGTTACTGGTCTTATTTGGAGGCTTCTCTGCCTTTCAGAGCAATTCCTCCAAGGCTGAAAACTGCAGTGATATCAAATCCCATCCATCTTCTGGTCTGTTCAGTGTTGGTGGAAAGTCAGTTGAAGTACCATGCCTAGATTTAAACCTCTTTTTCACACAAATGTTCCTCAGGTACAAGACCAAACGAAAAGGAACTGGATATTTTCCTTTGTTGGAGGAGGGCATGACAAGGACAGAGATCAGAGGAGTCTTCTTCTATTGTTATGGAAACTATGGTTTTCATAAGGGTATAATTATTCCCCTGGGAGATGATTAGCAGGAAAAATGTTAACACAGAAAAACTAGGATTACACAGTGGTAAAACTCTTATTTCTAAAGTAGTAAAACTACCTTGTACCAGGACTGTAAAAAAATGTTGGAATCTCTTTCACTCTGTGTAAATAAGAAAAGGTTAAACAAGAGTCTGTACAAATTATTTAGATACAGTTAATATGTTAAAAAGTAGAGAGTAGATTATGAGACATTTTGAGAGTTCCTCTGTATATCTATAACTGTGATACTTGAGTCAGTGATTCTAATACTTGAGTCATATTAGAATTCCCAAATAAAATCTTTGCAAAACAAGTGACATTTTACAGCTGAAATTTGGTAGATAAACTAGCACAGGAAAATAAGAAATAATAATCAAATGCATTGGTGTTGATAGCTAAAGTGGCATCTTTCCTCAGTTTCTGTTTAGCAAGTTTCCTTTCCATGTTTCTTTGAAAGTAATGAATAAGTTGATATAACATGAGACAAATAATGCCTTTCTGTATACATGTGATTCAGATTCTGAAATTCTTAACCTTACCTATTAAAATCAAATCACATACATAAAAATGGCAAAAGAACCCTCTTCCTTTTGGGCTGAGATGAATGTGCAAAAGTCATGAAAACTTTTAGACAGAATTTTTTTAACAGTTTCTTCTGCCTTTCACTGCTTAAGAACAAAGAGCAATGCAATAAATATTGGATGATTTTATTTTGCTCTCCTTTGTACCCCTTCAAAATCCAATCATAATCCAGATAGTGTCCGTAGCCACTACAGATGTATTGTGTGACATGAAAGATTAAAGTTCAAGAGAAATTCAAGAACTCACTAAACAGAATGACACATAGGCAGTGAAGATGAACACTTACATGAAGCTACTTAGTTTATTGAATTAAATTCTGTAAATATATGCAATATCTGTTCTGAGCTGATATGCAATAAATAGAATCAGACCTGATACAGTCCAATAAATTTATTCCACTTTATGGCTAAATAATAATTTGGTGGCAATATGGCTAAATAATAATTTGGTGGCAACTTTTCTTGTTTTCCCATCAGAACAGTGTTACAGTAGACTGTGAAGTAAAAAGTATATTTTCTTCTCACATCACTACTTCTTCAAAATGGTCTTTCTCTGAATGAATATACTCTGCCTTCAGCACAAACAGTCAAAAGCATTTGGTATAGGAAAAGTGGCATATTTTGCTAGCAATCATCTATGTGTAACTAGCAGTTGAGAGACCTTTTTTTTTCCTGAATCAATATCATTATCTGGTTAAGTGATTTGGTTAGTAGAAGGTTTCTGAAAAATGTTGTGTTGTTTTTAGTAATTTGACATTTGCAAAGAAGTCATTATTTAGTTCCCCAAATGATTTCTTGCTATTTGACATTTTAGGAGCTGAAATTCCATTTGCATGCAACCATTTGCATGCAACCTTTTGCATAATTAATAGACTAAAAATGATTATTTGAAAGAGACGTGAGCCTGCTCTCCCATACTATGACTGTGTAACTGAGGTCATAATTATCATTCAGCTATTAGTTATCCTGTATTCAATATCACAACTCTTTACACAATAAGTCCCAGTTCCAAAAAATTACCTTTTGTTGTTTCTCTTCCTTTATCTGGTCTAAGCCTCTGATTTGCTTCCAGTGTCAGTTTTACTAAATGAGTTGTTTCAATAGCTTCAGTCATAATAATTGAAGATGAGCAGCATGCTCCTAATGAAGATAAATTATTACAGATTTTGGGTTTAGCACCTGTTTTAGGCACTGCATGCCTGTGAGAATCATCATTTGACTCAAGTTTGGCACTTGAATCCCGAATTATAGTAATGACAATGAATTCTGTACTTGATACCCAAGGCCATTGTAGAGAAATGGGCATAACATATGAAAAGTTAGCATTGCTAGAGTTATAATCACTTGCCAGAAGTGTCAAAATATCTGTACGCATAACTATTATACATTATTTATAACAATGGGGGGAAAAAAACAATGCAGGAAGAAAACACCTTTTTAAAATTGGAAGTGCTAATCAGAATCGTGTGGTATATATTGTAATTGGGCTCTTGGAAAACTGTGGGTACGTTTTGGAGACCTGTTTAATCAGCATTGTGTGTAGCCACACCTTAATCTGCGATAAGTATTTTAGTAAATATTAGCTAGAGCTTAATATTGAGCCTTTGTTATAGAAAGTTTATCTAGCCATAACAAAATACAAACACCTTTTACACAGAGCTGTATCTAACCCAAAGAATATGACTCAGGACCATAGGAAAGGATTGTTTTAAAGAACTTCAAGTACTTTTAGTGCCACCAGATAGCCTGAGAATTACTTGAAGATGACTAGATTGTACTCTAGAGCTCAGTTCTAAACCAACAAACAAAAAAAGGGGAAAAAAATCGCAATTCATAACACGGAAGTATGTAACACCCTATGAGTAATAATTATTCATCGATCATATTTTGCTTCTGTGTAAAACAATCTAGGAAATATTTTGATGATTCAGAACTGGGGAAGTCATGGAATAAACAAAATCTGAACAAAAGATAACCAATGCTTCTAAACTGAAAGGCACACAAGTAGTTTCAACTTTTAGTTTTAACATAAATAGGTAAAAGGGAGATTTATAAATGCTTTTCTGCATTCTATGATGCTTTTCTAAAATAGAACATTTCTTTTAAAAAACCCAAACTTGTGATTTTCTTTTGAACTCAGGTCTGTTTGTTTCTAACATTCATTTTCAAACTGTTAAAAGGGTTGCTTTTAGAAAAGACCCAGGTTTGCACTGAGACTGTGGCCTGGCCTTCTGTGGGATACTTGAATGCCTGAGGAATAGAGTTGTTACAAAAGATATTTCACAAGACCAATGCCATTTCAATTCAACTCCTTGCACCCTTGGCTTGCTGCTGGCCATCAGCCATCACTGTCAGATGTGAAGCTTAGAGGCCCAGAAAACAAAATATGAAAGGATATAGGGAAGTAGGAATCCTACCAAAGGCATAAAATGAAAGAAATTTCTAAAGATGAGAAGAAAGAGAGCACGGGAGGTTATGAACAGAGTCTGAAATGTTGAGGCAGAGCTAGAGCAAAGGGTAAAGGGAAGTGAAAAACTAATAAGAAGTAATGTTAAAAAGGCCAGTGTATTTAAGATGTCCGTGTTATTCTACAACCAAAAGTTTAACTTGGCTTTATGTAACTAACAAAGGCTTGGACTAGAATAGAAAGACAACAGGTTGGAAACTATATACTTGATGATTTGAACTAGGCGTAAAAAAATGGAATTCAACTTCTAATACTTTGAGGACTTGGTCCAAGAATAGTAGTCTAGTTACATCTGAGAGCTGTTGAATGGATGAATGAGGCTCAGGAAGACTAGATATAGTGATTTCGAAAATTTTTTTCTTGGTCTGGTGATTCTTATATCTGGGTCTGATTCCCAAAAAGCTGTTGGAGCTGATAACAGTTATGTAAGCAACTAGGAACTAACACAGTGAAAAATAACAACATGGCCTTTCCAATAATGAATTATTTCAGAATAAGCTATCTCTTCCCCTATATGAAACCACAGGTTACAATTTTATTAAAAATCTTTCATGATGCTATTACAATGAAGGAAAATGCAACATAAAGGTGGAGAATTGAAGGATAGACACAGCTTATTGGAAGGATATATCCATGGTTTAATATCAAGGTGTTACAGAAGTTTTTCCTCTGGCAGGAACCTAGTCAGTGTATTATCAATGGTTTGGCTGAATAAATACAATATTTGCAAGAATTCCACATCAGAAATCAGTTTCAAGTACTTTAGTGGAAAGGATCAAAATCGAAGATGGTAGTGATTGATGAAGGAAGTGGCCTGAAATCAGGTGAAAACCAAGAACTGTGCATTCAGAGTACCTTCTATCAGGGTGGTGAGACTTCCACCTTCCACAAACAAACCCTCCCACCTGTTCAGGAGGAGCAAAGGCCAGCTGCTCTCTCAGGGACATGAAAATATGGTCAGCAAAGCAGAGGCCACTCCAGGCAGTGCCCAGTCCCACAGTACCCAGCAAAGTTGTCAAGGAAAGTATGACTGCCATATTCAGCCAAGAGCTCACATCCTTAGGCAAGAGTGTGGTAATGAGATGGGGCCAAGGTCAAGCCAAAAAGTCAATCTGGAGGTCAGGTCCAGTGACAGTAATCATAGCCAGACACCAGCACCAGCAAAGTGCTGCTTCTTAAAGGTCAAGGGTCGTGCGGACCTTGATACTGATTTATTTAATTGCTGTGGGGTATTCAGCAGGCTGACTCAGAGCTAAGACAGGGAATTGGGAAAAGGATGTGGCAACGTGGCACAGTGTGGCATGAGACACTTGGAGCTGGATGGGGTGATTCAGGCAGGCTGTGGGAGTGCAGGCACCACCAGTGGACTTAAGATCCCTGGGTCTTGTCTGCTTTTGATGAAAAGGAATTTTGGAAGGGATAGAGAACATTACTTTTTCAGTTACTAGTGGTAGCATTTCTTCACATTTACCTGATGTTGCAAAGCAAAGTGCAAGAAATGCATTCATTTTGTAATAAAAGATATTTAAACTCTTGCATTAAAACAGCTCAGATCCAATTATTTTAAAGATTTTCTATCATATGTGAATTTGTGATTGAATCACTTCAATAACCTATTGACTCTGAGAAGACTTTGCTTTGGTAGAGGTCAGAACCTAGATGAAGATCTGCCTATGCCATGGTTTTGGTCATTACTTGGAAGCAGTACCCGAAGAAACATGGATGTCTAATTAGAAGTATGAGAGTTTCTACTCTTTATGTGAAGAACTGCTAAGGGCAGTGACTGCCACACCTGAACCTACCTGGTGGCTGAGGGCAGCTGCATGAAATTATTCCATTAAGATTCCATTTCAAGGTACACAGTTGATCAGTCTCTTCTTTTCATACTTCTGAAGGTCCACGAGGCAGGATGGGAGAGAAAAAGGAATACGGATTTGGACCTTCCCCTCGAGAGACTTGGCCACTCTCTACTTCTGCTGCTTGCTTTTTGTTAGACTCCAACTTAAGTAAAAGCAGAAAGGAAACAACACACTCCCCTATCTTTTTTGTGCTAAGAATTTTAAGGCAAGCTGAAAGACTCTAGTTCTGCTTTGGATATGACTGTGCAAAAATAAAGATCCTGTAATCATATTGGTTCAAGCTAGGGAGCATCTGAGTTATATAACGAACGTACAATGCAGTGTGCCAAAAAATAGCATAAAGTCATGTGGAGCTTCCCTTCGCCTGTTGATAGCTTAGAAGACTGACACTAATGAGGTCCCTTGATAAGCAAAGGCAGAACTAAAAGCATCCTAACTTCAGAAGGATTTTGTGCTTCAAATATTAAAGTTATGCAGTAGAGAGAAAGAGCTCACAGTTCTGGAATCCCATGAGTTAAGTCAAACTGCTTGAAGATTAAAAGCCATATCTGACCTTGTATCACAGATATATAAATGATGGAAAATATGTGCAGAGGAGATTGTTGTCCCAATTTCTGTACAATTTCTAAGGGAACTTCCCACAGGGGACTGTGTGGCTGAAGTTTGACATTGCTGAGGATCACATGAATAATATGCATGACTTTGTGAACATCAGGCAGTTTTTCCCACATGTAAAGCTTGGTAACCATCAATGAGGATAAACATCAGTCATGCTTCAGTAAGGAATTTAGGGAAGTTGCAGGAACAATGATAACATCCTAAAAATAAAGCCCTAGAAAGATTTAAAATTCTAAACCCAAATAAAATATTTTGGATTATATAGAAAAGAAAAGGTAGGCCAAGAAAAATAGAGTGATTTCCAGGGTGAGATTTCACCATCCTAAAAATATTATGTGTTTCTCATCATCTCTGTAAATTTTTCCCAGTCTGTGGCTACTATGGGTATCTAATAACAGCAAGTCCTGGCTGTTTATGTAGGGTCTCTGATCCCAGGAATAAATGCTTCTGTGCAGTAGATGGCTCATGCAGGTTACCTTAAAGAGGTAATTGTCAAGTACCTGGTGTTCTTGGTTTTCAGCCATTGAATCCATTCTGCTGTGTTTCACAGTCCCTGCATGAGCCCAGCCAGGTGTCAGGATCTCCTTTCTCAACAGTTCAATGTTTAGGCATGGGACAGAAATAGTGAAAGAGTGGGAGAATGAAGTTGGTGAGATTGTGTATGTGCTAGACATGGGAAAGACTGGAAGTCTTAGCTGGGATGGGGAGAGGAACAGAAACAAGGTGTTGTCTTTCAGCAGTAGGGAATAGGGGGTGGGAAAGTAGGTGTGGCATTGTGGGGCTGAACTCTTGGCTGAGGGCATGGTCAGGTGGGAAGGGCAGGAAGAATATTATCATAGAATAATATGGATTGGAAGGAAGCATGGGAGATCACTTTGTCCAGCCTCGACTAAAAGTAGGCTTAATTCACATGTTAGGTCAGACTACTGCTGAATTCTTAGACTTCAGACTAGGGGAAGGTGTACAGATCCTGAATGGGAAAGGTGTGGGCTGAGTTCTCTCCTCTCTGCAACTTGTCATGCAGTTGGACATTAATAGAACTTGTAGAAATTGGGTGTGTAGGGCACACCTCTTGCCTGCATAAGGTTATGAGCTGTCATGGAGCCAGCAGGGACTGGCCTTTAACTTTTATGTAAATAGAAGAAGAAGACCAGCTATAAATATGAAAATACACGTTTGATAACCAGTTTTTAAAAAAAAAAATTACTCCTTTTTTTGGGAAAATATAACATAGAAGAAATTAAGGGTTGCATAGTCCCAATCCAAGAGTGGTATTTTGAAAAGTTTGACTGTTTCTGAGGATCCTCAGTTGAAAAATCATTAGCAATACAGGGGAAAAAATATTACTAATTCAGGTGACAATTCAACTCTATTCTTAAATCTTGGATTCTCTTAAGACTTCTCAAATTCACTCCAGTATTCAAATCCCTGCTGAATTGTGTTGTGTAGTAATTTCATGAAGCTGACCAGTGTCTCACACAAATTGGAAGAAAATTGGTACTTCCCTAAAGTAGAATCAGAACTCATTCTGGTTAAGGAGTTAACATTTCATATTTTGGGGGTCTTAAAAACTGTTTTTAACTGTTGTGCCTGTCTCCTGGTAATAAGATGCATATCTGGGTAGCTTTAATGTCCTAGATTGAGTTAGCACATCAAAGGGACTTGGGAGGTGTTAACAATGGAACCTGAAGTGTTTTTTGAGAGTTATATTCTTATAAAATACAGAGAAGTTAGCTGCAATTTTCATAATAGTCCTTTTGCCATTACAGTAATTCTGAAGTGACTTTGTCCTTAAAACTTTTTCATCCCTGCTCACCTAAAAATCTAATACTTGAGAGTCCTGCAGATGTTTGCAAATGGACATCTTGCACATCTATGCCTTATATGTCTTTTCTTGGGAGGCCAGACTGCAGATGGCTGAGATGTCTCTAAATATGCCGATCATTTTATAACAAAGGAGTGTTTAAATGCTGCAAGACTTGGCATAATGTTTAAAGGCATTAAAAGAAGAAAGCCTCGTGCGGCATCAGGAGAGCTGATGATGGTGCTACATGTTCTGAAGGAAAAATATTTTTCTTGCTTTGCAGTTAATTGTCAAAAACAATGCACTCTTCCATGACTTAGATTTGAGGAGTTATCATCAGTCATTTTAGGTTCCCATCTTTAAAAATACGTATTTTTTATTTGGAAGGCAAAAAATGGAATCCAAAGTCTTCAAGTTTAGCAGAAATGGATTTTCACTATTTGGGAAGTGCTAAATGCATTTTCTGGAATCAGAGTTTCCTTGTGCTTTGGAAAATCCTAATATCAAACAAATAATCTGGTTTCCAAGAATGTTTGTTGGCAAACAAGGAAAAACTGTATCTAAGTGATCAAAGAACTGTGTAGTGATAGATCTAGCTTCCACACTGATAAAAAATTTTATTAAAGTATAATCACTGGATTAAAAAAGTGGGCATAAAAGCAATGAAATTAGAATGCTATGAAGAACTGAAAATTACAATTTATTAGATCAATCTCAAGGAGATTTGCTTCTCCAAACCTCTCTTCCATCTCTTCTTCTGTATGTATAAATTCAAGATTAAGATTCCAGATAAAGAAGCAGACATGAATGTACTCACAAAGTAGCAATAAACTCATGTTTGCATTCAATGAATCAAGACAACTCCTGTTCAGCACAGTAAGAACTTTTATTATGTAGCCAATGTTGGCAAGTGGACATAAAATGCCTCATCTTCCAAAGGACGTGGATCAGACCTCTAATGGATTTCAGAGTGGACTTCCTCTGCAGACCTCACATCTGCATCTGGTAAGTGCTTACCTTGTAACAGGAAGAAAAGAGAAACAGAACTTCATGGTATTTACCTCTCAAAAGAGTCCATGCAAATTCTTGCTGGGATGTTTCTGCTTCCACTGGAAGCAAGCAGGGCTTTTTGATTTTCATACTGAATTGTGATCATATTGTGATCTCTTTAAGACTTTACAGATGTATCTACAGAATCCTCCTCTCTGATCTGAAGTACTTGTTGCATTAGCACATTTTTACTCCACAAACCAGAACACTATACTCTTCAATCATTGATATTGCAAGTAAAAACAAATTAAAATCTAGATATACCTAACCTAGAAAAACTGAAGTGGGGCACCTTTTTTAAGCCTATTTTCTTTTTTAAAAAAGGAAAAGTAAACAACAGTTTACTACCTCCTCTGCATTTTCAAGCTGAGTATTTAGTTTCAAAATGTTTTTTTTTATTTCCACATTTATTAAAATAGTTTTCTTTGCTAAAAGATTTGTGGGTTTATGTTAAAAAATATTTCTTTGCTTCTAATGGTGTGATGAAATAAAAAACTGGCTAGCTCTCCAGAAAAAAAATTCATTTGTTCTTAGCATTAAACATGGTGTATGTGCCACTTGATTTTCTGAACTGTATTATTGGCTTAAGAGAGGATAGCAAAGGCTTGCTTTGACATGCATTACCAATGCAAGAATAGGATAAATATACTACAAAAGGATACCAAAATGCTATTTAACATAACTATTTATGTCTTCGTAAGAAACATTCTTATAAGCATTAAACCTGCTTTCCCCCACCCCCTCCCAGCTTTCCTAAGGGGAATCAGGCTTAGATAGTAGGAATGAAAAGAAAAGAGGCATTGAAAAATAGATTGGTCATATTTGGGATGCTAGAAAGGAACTAATTTGTGAAATCATTGTCTGAACTGAATTACAGTCT
>NW_008677636.1:984-1508 GCF_000695815.1 Acanthisitta chloris | reverse complement strand
ACACTCATGGATTGTGGGGACACTCATAGATTGAGGTACACATAGATCGAGGTACACTCATGGACTGGGGACACTCATGGATTGGGGAAACACATGGACTGGGGGACACATTGATTGAGGGACACACATGGATTGGAGACACTCATGGACTGGGAGACACACATGGATTGGGGGACACTCATGGATTGGGGACACTCATGGACTGGGGACACATGGATTGGGGAGACACACATGGATTGTGGGACACTCATGGACTGGGAGACACACATGGATTGGGGGACACTCATGGATTGGGGACACTCATGGACTGGGGACACATGGATTGGGGAGACACACATGGATTGTGGGACACTCATGGACTGGGAGACACACATGGATTGGGGGACACTCATGGATTGTGGGGGCGCTCATGGACTGGGGACACACATGGATTGGGGGACACACGTGGATTGGGGGGACACGTGGATTAGGGACACTCATGGATTGGGGGACACTCATGTACTGGGGGGCACATTGTCTGGGGG
>NW_008677636.1:0-904 GCF_000695815.1 Acanthisitta chloris | reverse complement strand
TGGGGGACACTCATGGACTGGGGGACACATTGACTGAGGGACACATGGATTGGGGACACTCATGGACTGGGAGACACACATGGATTGTGGGACACTCATGGATTGTGGGGACACTCATGGTTTGTGGGGACGCTTATGAATTGGGGACGCATGGATTGTGGGACGCTCATGGACTGGGGGACACTCATTGATTGGGGGACACTCATTGATTGGGGGACACTCATGGATTGGGGGACACACATGGACTGGGGGGTCACTCATGCTCTGCTGTCACCCTGTCAGGCTCTGGGGACATGGATGGGCTGCCAAAGGTGAGTGTGGGGACACTGGGAACCCCTCCCCGCTCCTTGTACTGGGACCCCATTTATTGGAACCCCCCCATATACTTTAACCCCATTTATTGCCCCTCTGATGTACTGGGACCCCATTTATTGGAAACCCCCCTATACTGGGGCCCCATTTATTGCCCCTCCAATGCACTGAGACCCTCTCCATGTACTGGCACCCCATTTATTGGAACTACCCCATACTGGGACACCATTTATTGTCCCCCCAATGCACTGAGACCCTCTCCATGTACTGGCACCCCATTTATTGGAACTACCCCATACTGGGACACCATTTATTGTCCCCCCAATGCACTGAGACCCTCTCCATGTACTGGCACCCCATTTATTGGAACTACCCCATACTGGGACACCATTTATTGTCCCCCCAATGCACTGAGACCCTCTCCATGTACTGGGACCCCATTTATTGGAAACCCCCATAAACTGGGACCCCATTTATAGGAAACCCCCCATACTGGGACCCTGTGTATTGGCCCCCCAATGCTATGGGACCCCATTTATTGTCCCCCCAATGCAGTGAGACCCTCTCCATGCACTGGGACCCTATTTATTGG
>NW_008677635.1:289-520 GCF_000695815.1 Acanthisitta chloris | reverse complement strand
CACCCCCCCAGACCTGTATTTATCACTGGCACAATGTTTGGCTTAGGTTGGAAAAAGAAAAAAATATATATATATACCGAGGGGAAAACAAAAAAAAAAGAGAGGAAAAAAAAAAAAAGGGGGAAAAAAAACAGAAAAGGAAAAAAGAGAATAACAAGAAAAAAAGATACGTCTTGGCTCATACTATTGATGCAAAGTCCTAAACTCACATTTGCCTCACCATGGCTCCAC
>NW_008677635.1:0-207 GCF_000695815.1 Acanthisitta chloris | reverse complement strand
AAGAGGGAAAAAAAAAGAGAGGGGAAAAAAAGAGAGGAAAAAAGAGAGAAAAAAGAGGAAAAAAGAGGAAAAAAGAGGAAAAAAGAGAGGAAAAAAGAGAGGAAAAAAAGAAGAGAGGGAAGAAAACAGAGAGGAAAAAAGAGAGAAAAATAGAGGGAAAAAAGAGAGGAAAAAGAAAGAGAGGAAAAAAGAGGGAAAAAAGAGAGA
>NW_008677634.1:49221-54917 GCF_000695815.1 Acanthisitta chloris | reverse complement strand
ATATATATATGATGTAGATATATGATGAAAAATTATTCTGGTCCTAAGGACCTTTATTCAGTTACAGCTTGCCATTTTGTTTTCCTGAATGATTTCTATCAACTTCCTTAAGAAAAAAATACTAATTTTCCTTTATTTTTGACAGAAAACATATCTGAGGCTGACCTATGTTACACTGTTAGTCATTCTTTCCCATTTTTTGGGCAAGGCAGTAGACACAAACATAAAAAATTTTATTTAGTATTAATCTGACATACAGACTGTGCCATAAAACTAAATAATGCAGTTTGAGTAGATTGTTATATTCATGAATCTGTTAGAGATACTGTAAACTTAACTGGCAGAGAGGGAAGGATACATAAAGTTGTGATGCATCTTTTATTGACTGACTATGAAATAGTGCATTCCAGGATGACTACAGGAACACTTGCAAAGCTGAAGTAAAACATATCACTGTGCCATTGATTTAGATATTAAAATTTTTATTTTTATTAGTAGCACAAAAGTATATTTTTCAAGTTATAATGGGAATTGGCTCTGTACCATTTTGTTCCTAGTTAGAATTGTTACCATACCAATGCATTGCTATTGCACCACTCAAAATTTAAGTATTGCTTTCCATGCAAATAGATTTATTTGAAATCTCTGCCTTCATTAAGAAGGAAAAAGATCTTTAAACTATGCAATAATTTATTTTTAATAAAGTTTTACTTTTTCAAGGAAAAGAATATACCATCTTTTGTGCTGGGAATCCAGTCAAATTCATACTTGCATTTTCATGTTAGGATGTGCCTGGAGCTGAAGGTAAAAGCCATGACATGCTAGTGAATGGATCATTTTAGAGGCAAAGAAGAGTAAACTAAAGAATGTCTCCTGACTTTCTTTCCAGTTTTATCGAAAAGTGAAGCCAAACTTTAGTTATCGTTACCCTCTGACCATGCTAGAGCTGCTAGAATTTAGTGTGAAAATGCTCTCTGATGAGAGTCTTATATCTGCTTTTATTATGGCAGGCAAGGATATGTTAAAGAAAAAAAAAGAGTATTCCACAAACCACATCTGGTTGCTGGACCAAGACCTGACAATCTAAGTTTTATTCTTGCCTTTGAATGTCTGACTGTGTTTAGTAACTCACATAACCACTTTAATTATCAGCTATTATCTATTTTATTTACTTAAAGTGTAAAATAATTGGACGAGGAACTGTTTGGTTATGTGTTTGCTCAATGTTTTTAAATAGATCACAGTTTTAGTTGAGGCTTCTCTCCCCTACTCCAAAGAAATAATCACAAGAACTTCCTATGGAGCAGTTTGTGTTGTATTTCACAGATGAAAACTAAAGCAGTGTTCATTCCAACTTTGATTATGTGCTAAGCAATTAATGTATCACTCCAAATCCTGAGGGAAACAAAATAAAGGAATTTTAAGTACTTTCCTGTAGGCTTTTAAAAATCTCTTCTCAGGGTTACACAGAACATAACTGTAAGTTTCCTATTGACTGAGGTACCTTGTTGACATGGGTGACACAGCTTCAACTAACCCATGATTCCTTCTGGCTGTTTCCTATGAGAGATGAATAGAGAAACCTAACTCAATCCTGAAAGCAATGGCGAATGTTTAATTTCTGAGGGAAAGAAAAATTATATAATCCTTATTCCCTTATACATGCAGGGAAAATTCTAATGAATGCAATTTTTGAAAGTATAATTGTAGAATGGAAGTGTGTGAACTTTAGATGTTTCCTATGTTGGTTGGTTATTCTACTTTTTTTTTTTTTTTTTGCTATTTGTACTCGCTGAATTTGTTAAAAAAGAATGATCAGCAAACATAACGAACAAATTGCACTTCCCTCAGCTGAACTGTATGAAGGACCCCAGAGAGCATCCAAACAAGCCTGGCATGGTCCCACAGGATCCTAGAAATTCAGTTGGCCTTTTTAAGACTGTCTTCTCTGGGGAACAAATCCCTGCAGCTGCTTTTAAAAGTTGAGGTTTAAAAGCATTTTTGTTGCTGAGAATGCACATTGGAGCACATGTAATGCTTTAATGTGCATTTTAAAGTGAAAATACAATACAGCTTTTCAGAACCTTTGGAAGGAATCACAGACTTGCTTCTGAGGTTGAATGAATTCAGAAAGGTACTTTCAGGCAGAGCTGACTGACAGTCTGAATATCCCTTCCGGAAGAAATTTTGATATTTCAAGAAAGTTTTCATTTTGAATGAGAGTGGATTTAAGAGCTTCTTCTATTTTCCCTTCACTGGAAAATTAACTGTGGAAAAATGGAAAGCTTTGTTCTGGTTTTGAGGGTTTTGTGGTGTTTGGGATACTTTTTAAAGAAGTTTACCAATTTCTACACTTGAAAGACTATTCCTTGTGTTGTTGCTAGATATTAGAAGAACCCAAGGAATTCCCAGAAGCCAAAGAAATCAATTATCGTAGAGAAAATACTCTGAAAATGAAGGATTAGAAATGGATGATAAAGTTTGGGTTTTGCATGATGATGTAGTGAAAAAGGAAAAAATAATTCATGTAATCAGCCCATTTCATGATGTTAAATCTTTTCCAAAAAGGATGATGGAGTTCTGAGAACCTGTGGAAAGTAGGTGAGTTATCCCTCTTCAGTGATGCATTTCCTCAATCTACAACTGATCTTGCTTCACTGGATACTTAGAGGTAGTTTTTGAGTGATTTCACTCCACAGGCAAGAAAGTGGAGCTGCACTCATAAGATTCTAGACATCCTATTTCCTGGCAAGCACTTTTATGAGCGAGCGATGGTGAAAATTAGAGGTTGCTTGTTCTCATTTACTTGATGTGTATCTTAAAAATGCTAAAAATTTTTAATCCCATATAGGCCAACTGTATGACCTGAGCCAAGTGCCCATCCAAACATTTCAGCCTTACGTATCTTATTTCTCTAGACAGTCCTGACCTGAGCCAAGTGCCCATCCAAACACTTCAGCCTTATGTATCTTATTTCTCTAGACAGCCCCTCACTCACTAAGCATGGGTGTTCTGGTTTCAGCTGGGATTGAGTTAATTTTATTCACACTAGCTGCTACAGCACTCTGTGTTTTGGATTTAGTATGAGAATAGTGTTCATAACACACTGATGTTTTAATTGTTGCTAAGTAGTGTTTTCTCTGAGTCAAGGGCTTTTCAGATTGCCATTCTCTGCCAGGAAGCAGGTGCACAAGAATACAAGAGGGAGCATGGCCAGGACAGCAGCTCCAAACTGGCCAAAGGGATATTCCATACCATAGGATATCATGCCCAGTATATAAACTGCTGAAGACCACTAATTGCTACTCAGGGACAGGCTGGACATTAGCCAGTCAGTGGTGAGCAAGTTAATTGTGCATCACTTGTCTTTCTGGGATTTTATTTCTCGCTCTCTATTTGTTGTCTCTCTTAATTACGTTTTTTTTTTCTGCTTTACTTTTTTTTCCAGCTATTAAACTCTTCTTATCCCAAACCATGGGTTTTACTTTTTATTTCCCTATTCTCCTTCTCGTCCTCGGAGTTGTGGAGTGGGGTGTGAGCAATTGGCTGCATGGTACTTAGTTGCCAACTGAAGATAAACCATGACAATAGGAAAGTGATGAATTATCCCACAGTGGTACCTTTTACGAGGTTACTGAAGAGACCTTCATTTTGGTTCTCTTGTATATCCCTCTTGACTAGCACCTGTCTTTGCATAGTGTAGCCTTATTACACAGATGCTCTGAAACATTTTGCCTATTTTGTATTCCTACCACAGCAGGCCTGAACATAGATCAAGACCCTGAAATACCTCATTTAATTCTGGAAAGTAGCAGTATTCTAGGAAAACACTTAAAATAACACATTTTGGAACATGTAACACTAATAACATAAATACTAGATTAGTGCTAGACTGTGTCTCACAGTAAGACTTGCTTGGCTTGGACAAAACATGCCACCAGCTGAGGTGACTCTCTTGTTTCCAAGACAGGTATGGCAGTAGCCACTGGCAGCATGTAGCCAGTAGCCAGTAGTGGCAATCATAGCCTCCCTCTCATGGAATAAACTGAATTAAAATATGCTGGTTTAGATTAGCCTCGTAAAAAGAAGGTCAAGCTTTTAAGTGTTTTTAAAAGTTATCAGACATTTTCTCAAACATCTTCAAAGCTTTTTTTTTCCTAAAATCTTCCTTCATTGTCACACCTACTATTTATGTATGCATTCCAGCATTTTCAGTAGACTAAAGATGTTAATGCAACTATGAGTCCTTGAGTAGTTCTGCCTAGAAGCAGAGCCACCCCCATAAAACATGAAGTCAGCTGGAGTGTTGTACTGGTATGGATGTAGGCACAAGTTACAGCTCTTCAAGCAGTTAGAAATTTTAGGTATCTCAGCTTCTGAAACTGTTCTTTGAAGCATTATAATTTCCATAATTTTGAAAATTTCCATTTTCCTTCAAAAATGTTATGTTTGCAGAATCTTCTAATTATTCCAAAAGCTTTCAGACTATTTCTGCCTATCCAATTCACTAGAATTTTCCACCTCATGATTTCATTACAGTATTAAAAATATAAGAGGTGTTACTTTGAATATTACTTGAGAAGGGAAAAATAAAATACATGCACTGTAAAAGTCCAAAGATAGTGTAAATCACTCCTTTAGCTGGGAATAAAACTAACTAGGACTTGAAAGTTGTCTCCTGATTTACACTCACCAAAGGTCTGACCGATAATTATTACCAAAACACTGTGCTGGAATCTGGAAAAATATATGAGAGAGAACATTTTTCTGGCTGACAAAAGCATGTTGCTTTAGAAAAGCTGTCTAACTCATAAGTTCAGGTAGCTTTACATGTTTCTAGCAACCTATGGATGACATCTGAAACTTAAGAATGACTTGAAAGTTGAAGAGGAATTGCTCTTAAAGTAGATTTAGTGCAGAAGTAGGAAATGAACAGTGCTGCCAACTAAGATAAATATCTGTTTGACTGTGTTCTGTGTTAAGATGCTACCTTGAACTTGCAGATTGAGGAGAAATAATAATGTGTTGGAAATATACTATTTTGATGAATGCCATCTACTGGAAAAGAGCCAGCTGTATTTGCTTTCTTTCTGTTTGTTGTCAGCATCTCAACACTCAACATGAACTCTACCATGGCAAACTGTCGGAGTAAGTTATTTCTAGTTTGTAATGAATGCTTCTATCACATGTTATTATTGAAAATAACAGGTCTCAAAAGTGTATGGCATACAATTTTTCACCAAAGTACAGATTTTTTTTTTAACATTAGAATAACATGAACACTTCTCTAGCATTGCTTTAACCAAAAAACCCTGAAGATAAAATTGTCTCTATAACAACTAGACAAGTTCTGTCTGTATATGTCCGTACAATTTATACAGTTTTGAAAAGAGCTGGACAAATTTTTTCCAATAAATAATAAAGATAACTTTTGTGGGACTAAATTATCTGAAAATTTAGTCAAGTGAAATGAATAATCATATGCAACAGAAATTGGGAAAGGAAAAGTTTACATTTAATGAAAATGTAAAAATTTAAAACTTGGACTTAATTACATTTATTTGCCTAGACTAGAAAGAAGAAAAGAAAATAATCTAGAAATTTGGACAAGTTTATGAAACTACATTGTATGTGAGTTGGAAGGAAAAATTTTTGGTTCCCAAAATTTCTTTTTCATTTTCACCCAGCTTTCTGAA